>NC_090173.1:46169375-46371875 GCF_024679245.1 Pseudorasbora parva | reverse complement strand
TGCTACGCCTGTCAAGCTTTCGTGCCTGGCACATCTATTACAGTATGTATGCGCCGGTGTCAGACATTTTTGGCAAACAGGTGAAATATCTGAGAGAACAAGAAAAAAGGGACTGCAGTATGCATTCGCAGGATATATCTGTGACATACTATGCAACCGATTAAAGAATAACTGAATTAAAATTGCAATCAGCTGTGCCCCATATGTAACTTATGTTCCCACAGCAGGGTAAGTGAAATTAGAAAAGAATCAAATAATTATAAATCTAACAAACATACTACGATACAAAACTAATAAATAAACCTAAGACAGTCCTTTTTATAGTCTATATACTGCATCATGTGTAATAATTAGCATCAATCAAAAACCAAATGTATTTTCAGTTCTTTGAAGCAAACATAGGTGTTTTTGTTAATCCTGTAGACATTTAATGTTAGTTGTGAATGGGGCCTCACACACTGTTTGAGTCACGCCTGTCATTTCTTACCTTGAGTTTTACGTTTGGGGATCGAAAGAAAATACACCCTCCGTCCAAACTTTTAGGATAGGTATAAGATTTGCACAATCCATACGTATAAGTTCGCATCGGCATGTTTCCCTCACTCGAAAGCTTGACAGACCTTCCGCGCCTAGTTACGGTTACTAAGCCACAATTGGCCTGTGGTGGTTTTCGGGCGTGGCTTAGCGAAGGGTCAATTGCAGCAAACTCAAGAAATCCCATCTGCACCCTGACATAAATTAAAATGCCGTTTAAACCAGACTGATACTCACGATGAGAGCTTTTTGGTGAGAGCCCGGTGACTCCAGCCGCTGTTAGAAGGAGAAGTGTCATGAGGAGACTCCAGCTGTCTAGAAAGTTCATAGCTGAGGAAATAGACACAACAAGCACAATTAAAATGAAAAGGAAGTAATGTCATGAAAGAAATCAGGGGGAAAACTGATTGTTGAAACTGGCTCTAAAATGTGACTCTCTCCTTTCATCTCTAGTCTCTTTCCAGTTGCAGACAGAACACGTCCGAGGCTTTTCCCTCGTCTTCCTGATTCCTCCACCATGTCTAGTTCGTCCTCCATATCTTTAAAGGGTTAGTTTACCCAAAAATGAAATTGATGTCATTAATGACTCACCCTAATGTCATTTCACTCCACGTTTGGATCGCCAACGTCATGTGATTTCAACAGTTTGGCAGTTTGATACGTGATCCAAACTGCTGAAATCACGAGACATTGGTGATCCAAATCATTGATCGATTCACTGATTCATAGCCGTTTGACTCTTTATTTGAGGTTTGAAAACAAACGCGGAAGAGAAGACAATACTGAATAAAGTCGCAGTTTTTGTTATTTTTGGACCAAAATGTATTTTGGATGCTTCAAGAGATTCTAGTTAACCAACTGATGTGACATATGGACTACTCTGATCATGTTTTTATTCCCTTTCTGGACATGGACAGTACAGTGGGCATAGTCTGCATATGCTCTGGGACTAAAATATAAAATATCTTAAACTGTGTCCTGAAGATGAACGGAGGTCTTACGGGTGTGGGACAACATTAGGGTGTGTCATTAATGACATAAATTTCATTTTTGGGTGAACTAACCCTTTAAAGTTACAAAAGGGTCTTTGTCAAACTTTAGGCTGTAAAACACTTGGATACACTTGGATGTATTTTATTGGTAACACTTTACAATTACCTTAGTTAACAACTTTAGTTAACATAAACTAAAAATGAACTGCACTTCTACAGCATTTATTAACATTTACATTTAATCATTTAGCAGACGCTTTTATCCAAAGCGACTTAAAAAAAAGGGGAGAGCAATGGAAGCAACGAAACAAACAAGGCCAACAACCTGTAAGAGCTGTAAGAAATCTCAATTAATTAGCACAGTACACAAGTTTTTTTTTAGTTTTTTTTTTATAGCCATCTACAATAATATTAATCTTACTTAATGTTATTTATAACATTTACTAATACATATTAAAATCAAATTTTGTATTTGTTAACATTATTTAATGCACTGTAAACTAAAATGAACAAACAAGCTTGACTATTATTAAATAACATTCGTTGATCACGCCTCTTGTGCTCTGATTGGTTGAAGGACTATCTGATTGCGTACAGAGTTATTCAAATAATGCTCATTTATCAAGCCTCTAGTGCAATAGAAAATACAGAGCAGACTCCCCAGACCAATTTTCAATTTGAAATTGAGTTTGGTCTGGTGATTGCCAGACAACAAAAAAAATACTTTAACAAATGTATTGCTCATTGCTATTCATGTTAGTTCAGGTTAGTTAATACATTAACTAATGTTAACAAATTAGCCCTTATTGTAAATTGTTGCCTTTATTTTATTTTATTACTTAAATTAAAAAATAATTTGTGTTTTTATATTATTTATATATTATTATATGGGTACAACACAATTATCACAGTTGTTTATCAATTGTCTGTTGTTTTCATTTTTGCTTTCAAAAAAAAAAAAAAAAAAAAAAAAAAAAAAAAAAAAATTCGACATTGAGATTAATATTAATTTTATATAAATCTATCATGAATCAGTTCAGAGGATTCAGGTGTTGGAGTCTCACCTCTCTTGATCCAAAAGCAGTTTCTGACTCTGCAGCCAGGCGGCGATCTGAGGATGACGGGGTAAAACATACTGAGAACACGAGGCCTGCATCTGACGGATCTGCCTTAAAATCTCAAACTCCTGGAAAACAGTGGGAGTGATTCCCAAGAAATGAGGGGCAAAGAACCAAAATACTGAGCAGGAGATTAAAAAGAAGCTGAGGGAAGAAAGCCAAAGACTGTTACCATGACTGTTATGTAACACCCCACACAAATAATAAGTCATGAGATTAATATCAGTCTGCCTTCAGAAGAAGAGTGCTCGTTAAACATAAAACTCTGTCTCTACAGCGCCAGCGTCAAACCAAAGCTTTAAAGAGGTCTTCATGTCTATTCAGAATGGGCTCTGCTGGGCCATTACCAAATCTAGAACAACAAGATCTGGACAAAGACTACTTTGGATACATTTAATTAGACAGTTGAGAAGATAAACAAACAGAAAGACTCACCCGTCTCCTCTTTTCAAAATTAATGAGGCCACCCTGTTGATAATAAAGTACGTGCAGATATAAATCAAATGTAAACATTATGACAACTCTGCATGTGAAACCAAATGAAAAACTGATCAGGAAAAAAAGAGGATTGCTAGGTGTCTCCTAAGGGGTTTTAAATGGTTGCAATGTGGTTGTTAGGGTGTTCAGGTTGCTCATTTAAGCATTGATAGGTTTTTGTGCATAATTTTTGTGCATATTGTAATGCAGCTACTATGATGTTCTTAGTGGTTTTAAGCACAGTTATTCAAGTTAGTTGCTAGTGGATTTTGTCAAATTCTCTACTAGGGTATTCTGATTGTTGCCAGGGCATTGCTAGGTTGTTGCTAAGGTGTTCCGGATGGTCACTAGGACCTCCCTAAGTGCCTGCAAGGTATAGTTACAAGGCGCTGTGTGATTTTAGCACAAAATGATGTGGTTACTATAATGAGTGTTTTAGCTCATTCTTTGCTAGGGTATTCTGGGTTGTTAGGTTGTTGCTATAGTTTTGCTACAGTGTTCTGGATGGTCATTAGAGCATTTCTAAATGGCTGCAAGGTACTAGCTTAGGTTCTGCTGTGTGAACACCTGTGTGATTTTAGCACACAGTTATGCGGCTGCTAGAGTGTTCTGAGTGTTTTTAACATTCTTTGCTGGAGTTTTATGAGTGTTGCTAGGGTGTTACTAGGGTGCTGCTAGGTGATTGCTTGGGTCTTCTGGTTAATCACTAGAACATTTCTGACTGATGCAATGTAGTCACTAGGGTGTTTGTGTGATTTTGTTGCATGATTAGGTGGCTGCTAGGGTATTCTGAGTGTTGCTAGGCCGTTGCTAGTTTTTGCTATGGTGCTGCTAGGGTATTCTGGGTGGTCACTAGGATGTTTCTGAGTGGCTGCAAGGTTGTGGCTAGGGTGTTCTGTGTGATTTTGGTGCACAATTATGTGACTGCTAGCATAGGGTCTTCTGATGTTTTTTGCCTACACTCTGCTAGGTTGTGGTTGCTGGGGTGTTGCTAGATTAACAAAATGTTATAGTATGAGCACCACTAATAAAGGCAAGTACTCGGTCATTCCTAAACAAACATGATTCCAACCTCACCTCCACAGTGTCTGGCAGGGCAGTGTCCAGCATGGTCAGAGCTGTAAGGTATGTACCCAGGTATGGAACTGTTCCTCCAAATGAGATCTGGAAGTAATCACTCTATTAATCACTTGAACAGCATCACTGTAAAACATTGATTATTAAATATAAAAAAGTGTGACATCTGTCATATTTACCATCTGTTTTGTTAGAGGGCATCTTTTGGGTGTTTTTGTGGTATTGTTATCCATGCCATCTTGACTCCCATCCTAAAATATAAAACAACATGTAGTCAAGATAACAAGTGACACTCTAATAATCATAAAGGTACATAGCACATACATATACTGGGTAAAATAGTCAATGACCTAAAGTGCCGCTGAAATATATTTCTAATCAAGATATTTTTACAAGAAATGGCTCATTTTAATCCCACCAGCTTTTGTGATAATGTTTCAGTGAAAAACTAAACTTTCAAAAAGTATTCTAATATTCACAGCTTGGTAAAGCCCATTGAGTCAATTTTTGCAAAGACATAAGTGTTGTCGCCTTGTCATATGAGCTTCCCCTGTGACTAATATTGGATCAATTAGGTCTCAAGTGTGTATAAAAAGAACCCCAGTACGCTAGACCTTCACATCAACTGCAACTAGACCTCTGCAAACATGCCTAAGATTCACCCTGAGACTAAAGTTTTGATTATCAAGAGGCTGAAGACCAGATCCACTGCTGATGTGGCAGACACCTTCAATGTGTCTCAGCGTCAAGTACAGAGGATAAAAAAAAAAAGATTTGAAGAGACTGGAGACGTTTTTGACAAGCCCAGGTCAGGCAGACCCCACAAGACAACTGCTCGAAAGGACCGTTTGTTGGCTCGAAAATCCAGGGCCAGCCCATTTTCCACTGCAGCAGAGCTCAGAACTTTCAGCAGAGCTGAAAAACCGTGTGGCATTTGCCAAGGCCCACAGCCTGCTAAAAGGATGGACGCAGGAAAAGTGGCAGAAGGTGGATTTTCATATTAATCTTCTGTTGAATTACACCACAGTTGCCGCAAATATTGCAGGAGACCTACTGGAGCCAGAATGGATCCGAGATTCACCCAGAAAACAGTGAAGTTTGGTGGCGGATAAATCATGGTCTGGGGTTACATCCAGTATGGGGGTGTGCGAGAGATCTGCAGGGTAGAAGGCAACATCAATAGTCTAAAATACCAAGAAATCTTAGCTACCTCTTATATTCCCAACCATAAAAGAGGCCACATTCTGCAGCAGGACGGTGCTCCATCGCATACTTTCATCTCCACATCAAAGTTCCTCAAGGTGAAGAAGATCAAGATGCTCCAGGATTGGCCAGCCCAGTCACCGGACATGAACATCATTGAGCATATGTGGGGTAGGATGAAAGAGGACGCATGGAAGACGAAACCAAAGAATATTGATGAACTCTGGGAGGCATGCAAGACTGCTTTCTTAGCTATTCCTGATGACTTCATCAATAAATTGTATGAATCCTTGCCAAACCGCATGGATTCAGTCCTTCAAGCTCATGGAAGTCATACAAGATATTAAATCTGGATCTCACAGCGCCACAACTTGAATTGCTGACATATTTTTGTATTTGCAGTAAATTTGTTACATTTCTGTATAGGCGACAAAACTTTTGTCTTGCCAAAATTTGACCTTTCTGTCTGGATTAAATGATAAATATTTCTTCTGTGAAAATTATTTATTTCAGTGCATTAAACATCATTTGGGAGGGTTTTAGCTTTTCATATGAGCTATTTCTAACACCAATGAATTAATTAAAAGTCAGGTTAATATCAGGAATTTCTACAAAATAGATAAGCGACAAGACTTTTGTCAGGGACTGTAGATTGCACTACCGTTCTAAAATTTCAGCCAAGTAAGATTGTTTTTTGTTTTTCATTCAGCAGGGATGCACTCAATTGATCAAAAGTGTCAGTGCTTTAGCAAATGGCAATTCAGTCCTTGGCAGAATATGTTTGTAAATATGTTCTGAAGATTCTCATTCTGATAAAATCTTGTGGATAAATACACATCCAAGATTAAACTGAGCCCCTGGTTTTCTCCTTCATCAGAAGTGAAATAATACACAGAGATCATTGCTCTTACAATCCCAGCACACAGAGAAGACAGTTTAGACAAACAACACGTGTCTCAGTTTATAATATCATAAGTGGAATAAGAGAGAAAAGAACTCCAAAGATGAGATCAAACGTGTTCCACTTGAAATGACAAAGAACACTAAATAAACTTCACATCTTGCTAGATCAAGTGACTTAAAATCCAGATAAAAAAAAAAAAAACAATTCTAGGTTGATTTAAAGAATTTTCATTATTAAAAAAACATCAACACTAACAATATCTTCAACAGAAAATATTTTACAGTGTTTTTATTGTCGATTAAACTTGTTTTGGTAATTGAAATAATTGAAAAATAAATATATATATTCATGACTTACATCCACAAAGATTTCTCGGCTGGTAAGAACACAGTTCTCATCAGGAAACGTTTTGCACAGGTTTTCAAAGACAGACACAGCCTCTCTGGAAATACAGAAACAGAGATTTACAATGAAATATGGCTTAACCATAATTTTCCACCAATGTCTCAGGCTTTTCTACAAAGTACTTGCTGGTAGACATATAGACAACAAAACCAGCTGTGTGAGACTATATAGTGACCATAAAACATTTGTAGGGCGTATCTGCACCTGCTCACAGCAGACCAGGTCTTCCTTAGTCTGTAGATAGGGTTGGACTGAAGGGCAGATAAAATGGCCTTAAGAGAAGAGAAGTTCTTCAGGTCTCTGCACCCCTGCGTGAAAAGAAACAAGTCTTTCTTTAATATTTTTTTTTTATATGATCTTTGCAGAAGTCTTAAAGTACCCCTATTATACTATTTTAAAAGTTTCTACTTTTATTTTAGCGGTCTCCTACAATAGATTTGCATGCACCCAAGGTTAAAAAATGCTTTCATTTTCTCATAATATATATTGCAGCATCACCTCTTTTCTCACAGTGTCTAGAATGGTTTGATAAAGGATTCAATCTAAACCCCTCCTTTCCAAAAATCTATTCTGCTCTATAAAATATTTATATAACAGGGGCACTTTAAAAAGAAACTAAATAATCCTACATGGATAGCACGAGAATGACTTTAAAACACTGAAGAACATTGGATCCTCCATCCATCTGTGAAAAGGGCTTACCTGTGCAACCTGAACCCATTTTTCTATGACTTTGGCTCTTTGTGTGGTTGCAGAGCATGAGTTAGAAGACGAGGGATGAAGCAGAGAAGTGATGACCCAGTTGGTGACTGCATTGAACTGGGTGATGGTGGGCCAAATAGTGGGTGAGAGGTTTTCCTTCTTGTCTCGTTGAGACCACACACAGCCCAGACATTGAAAAGGGACCACCTTCATGAACAAGTCCTACAGAACAGGAACACCAACATTACAAGATGACTGTCTACACGACCATATGAAAGCAAGCAATGAAACACAGGCACTCACAGTATCCATACGGGTAAGCTGTTCTGCAACATCTGTGATGGAGAAATCCATGAAATCTGCAAGGTTATCTGACTCATCCTCTTTCGCCTCCCTATTCAAGGCTGGTTCTTCCATATGATCAACTGGACAATCTGTCACAACATCTAGAGGTGCAAAAGATAGAAAAGGTTAAATTGAAGTTGACTTCACTTATCCAAGAGGCTAAATGTTACATGTTAATACACCCTTTTTTAGCCTACAACGATAAATAAAAGCTTAAAATTACAGTGGGGCAAAAAAGTATTTAGTCAGCCACAAATTGTGTTCTCCCACTTAAAAAGATAAGAGGCCTTCACCATAGCTACACTTCAAACATTAGAGACAGAATGAGAAAAAAAACACAGAAAATCATATCTGATTTTCATCTGATTTTTAAAGAATTTATTTTCAAATGATGGTGAAAATTAAGTATTTGGTCAATAACAAAAGTTAATCTCAATACTTTGTTATATACCCTTTGTTGGCAATGACAGAGGTCAAACGTTGACTGTAAGTCGCCACAAGGTTTATACACACTGTTGCTGGTAATTTGGCCCATTCCTTCATGCAGATCTCCTCTTTAGAGAAGTGATGTTTGGGGGCTGTCCCTGGTCAACACGAATTTTCAACTCTCTCCAAAGATGTTCTATGGGGTTGAGATCTGGAGACTGGCTAGGCCACCTCAGGGCCTTGAAATGCTTCTCATGAAGCCACTACTTTGTTGCCCAGGCAGTGTGTTTGAGATCATTGTCATGCTGAAAGACCCAGCCACGTTTTATCTTCAATGCCCTTGGAAGGAGGTTTTTACTCTAAATCTCATGATACATGGCCACATTCATTCTTTCCTTTACACGGATAAGTTGCCCTGTTCCTTTTGCAGAAAAACATACCCAAAGCATGATTTTCCACCTCAATGTGTCACAGTAGATATGCTGCAACTCAGCATTATTTACCCTTCAAACATGACAAGTTGAGTTTTTACCAAAATGTTATATTTTGGTTTCATCTGACCATATGACATTCTCCTAATTCTCTTCTGGATCATACAAATGCTCTCTAGCAAACTTCAGACGGGCCTGGGCACAGGAGCCCCTTAAAGATGAAATTACAGGTCTGTGAGAGCCAGAAATCTTGCTTTTTTGTAGGTGACCAATTTAATTCCCTTCATAATTTGCAAATAAATTCTTTAAAAATCTAACAATGTGATTTTCTGGATTACTTTTCTCATTCTGTCTCTCATAGTTGAAGTGTACCTATGATAAAAATTATAGGCCTGTCTCATCTTTTTAAGTGAAAGAACTTGCACAATTGGTGGCTGACTAAATACGTTTTTGCTCCACTGTATGTGCACAACAACAAAATATAATCCAACAAAGACCTTCAGCCTGGAATTTCTTCAGGAGCGCTTCATAGCGTTTAGCCAGGGGGAAGAGAGTGGGGCGTCCTCTCAGCTGTAAGCACATGAGACGCAGGGAAGAGTGCATGGGAGGCTCCCTGAAATCATCACTGTATTCGTCCAACCACAGCTGAAGCAAAGCCCACAATGAGCTTTGAGGGAATTAGGAAATAGGGTAAAACAAATTAAATATTGAAGCTGTATTTTGAAAATTGTATGACAGAAACTCAATGAAATGAACAGACATGTTCAAAGTTTAATTAAATCCACACTTCAGCTGAATAATGGCACTATTGTGTTTTTTAGAGCTGCTTTAGAGTGTAATTTCAAAAATAATTTGCTACCTCCATCTGCTATTGGTTGGATAAAAAACATCTCCGTAGAGAGAAATGTTTTGATCAAGGTCTACTATACATAAAAAAGTATGTCAAACATCTTATTGTCAGCATATATTTTTACCTGTCAGGGTAATTGGTGCTGTCAAGCGCAGATGCAAAATTGTCCCTATTAGAAAAGATGAAAAGGTTACAAATGCTATACATATATTGTCTTGTGATGAAACCTTATTGACAAAACAGTATTATAATAGACATTAGCTATAAAAGACACACCATTTCATTTTACACATTCAAGAATGACTGACGCAAAACTGCATATAGCCTTTCCTTATTAGTATGGTTTTACAGTTAAAAAAATACCTAAATATCCTTACAAAAAAGAGGTTGCATTTACTACAGAAGCAAAACTGCATAAGATTAAGACTTGTTTTCAGAAAATTATATTTAGATTAAAGAGTTTGTTGACACGCATTATGCTGGTTTAATAAAGTACCTTGGCTGGTAACTTCGTTTTAAAAACTCTGGAGGGGAATAAGGGTAAAAGTAATGCCTTTAGATGCAAGATTCAACCCAGTGTGAAATATATCATTAAAAAGTGCCTAATTAATATATGCAAGGTTTCTCATAAAGAAGGATATTAAATTACCCCATCCCCATGCAGAGACTAGTAGTAATTTTTGAGTTTGAGGAAACGCACTATATGAATTAATGACGTAAAGAAACAACAGACTGCCAAATACACCCGGTCAAACACATATTTCCATATGCATATCTAAACTCACACCTGTGGAAGAGCATCTCGATGAGCTTGTTGGAGCTGGTAAAGGTGCGATACGTGGAGAGCAATATCCTGCTGTAGTCTTGCTCCTGACAGCAGGGGTCCAGAAGGTGAGAGACCAGCCTATCCAGCGTGGCCGCTTTTAACCTGCGCACTTTACATGTGCGGTACTGAACGAAAGCCTCCGTGGGCTCGGCTGACTGCTGGACCGGCTCTCTGCGCAGGGTTATCCCAAACACCGCCCCGTCTTCATGCTCCTCACCCCACTCCTGAACAGGCTCCTTCACCAACGATACAGAAGACATTATTAATAATCCTTGTATTATTCACACACACACACACACACACACACGTACACACACGCGGACACACGCGGACACACGCACACACGCACAGTTCACAACCTAAAATATACACAATTCAAATGTTTAGGGGTTGATAAGAATTATAAAATGCTTTTGAAATAATAATAATAATAATAATAATAATAATAATAATAATAATAATATCGTGCAATAATAATAGGCTAATAATATCGTAAAATATTAATATCCAAAATAATCAAATGTTTTCTTATGTAATTTATTCCTGTGATCATAGCTGAATTTTCATCATCATACTCCAGTCTTCAGCGTCTTCAGTCTCACATCATCGTTCAGAAAATGCAGCTTTAAATTTTTGGAAACCACAATACTTTTTTCACGGATTATTTGATGAATATAAAGTTCAAAAGAACAATATTTATTTAAATATAAATATTTTGAAACATGATATACTGTCACTTTTGATTATTTTAATACATCCTTTCTGAATGCAAGTATTAATTTCTTTCTTTTTTTTTATCTTACTGACCCCAAACTTTAGAACAGTGTACACTCCCTTATAAATTCATATACATATAAAAATGTAATATTATAAATGTCAAGTCAAGTAAAGAAACTATAACAGCAACTAAATGGGTGAGCCATATTCTAAATCAAATACTATGCACCCTTTTCACCAAAAACCCTACCCATAATGCACTGTTTGTAAAACAACACTGTGACTGACCTGTCAGCTAAAAGCAGCATGGATTTGCAAACCACAGATATGAGGACAAAGAGTCATTATTACAAGCTTCATTTGGCTGACTAGAAGCTGATGTCACTATAACATTAGGGCAAGTCCACACCAGCACACCTGAGAAATTTTGAGTCAGGATTACTTCTCTTGCTGAGTATAGGTTGTGTGTTGACTGTAAACTACTATTAGAAGCAGGTATGACACTAAGACTATCCATTACAGCCCATTATTGACGAGTTAAAAGGATAAACAAGAGGAGAGCAGCAGATGTGAAAACACAAGCAAGCAAAACAAGAGACTACTGTTCAAATCCAAAGCTTCAGGTGGATGAATCGTGCTTAAAGTGAGAAAAAAACTAAAGAAAAGCATGCTTCTCTGCAGTTGCTAGGGTGTTTCTGGGTGGTTGTTATGTGAAGAGTGTATGAAAATGCATAAGTGTGATGATATGTTACGGGTTGCCAGGGTGTTGCTATGCAGTTTATGTGTGTTTGATATGTGAAGAATGTATGGAAATGCACCAGCTTGATGCTATTGTGTTGCAGGATGCCAAAGTGTTGCTATGCAGTTGCTAGGGCGTTTAATGTGAAGGGTGTGTGAAAATGCATAAGTATAATGATATTATGTAACAGATTGCCGGGGTGTTGCTATGCCGTTTCTGTGTGTTTGATATGTGAAGAGTGTATGAAAATCCAAAAGCATGATGCTTCTGTGTTGCAGGTTGCCAGGGTGTTGCTATACAGTTGCTATGTAAAGAGTGTATGAAAATCCAAAAGCATGATGCTTCTGTGTTGCAGGTTGCCAGGGTGTTGCTATGCAGTTGCTATGTAAAGAGTGTATGAAAATCCAAAAGCATGATGCTTCTGTGTTGCAGGTTGCCAGGGTGTTGCTATACAGTTGCTATGTAAAGAGTGTATGAAAATGCAAAACCATGATGCTTCTGTGTTGCGGTTTGCCAGAGTGTTGCTATGCATTTTCTGGGTGGTTGCTGTGTGAAGAACGTGTGGAAATGCGCATGCATGATGTTACTGTGTTGAGGGTTGCCAGGTTGTTGCTATGCAGTTGCTAGGGCATTTCTGGGTGGTTACAATGTGAAGAATGAATGAAAATGCACAAGCATGATGCTGTTGTGTTGATGTTACCAGGGTGTTGCTATGCAGTTTCTGAGTGGTTGATATGCTAAGAGTGTATGATAATGCACAAGCATGATGCTTCTGCGTAGCAGGTTGCCAGGGTGTTGCTATGCGGTTACTATGTCAAAAGTGTATGAAAATGCACAAGCATGATGCTTTTGTATTGCAGGTTGCAAGGGTGTTGCTATGTATTTTCTGGGTAGTTGATATGTGAAGAGTGTATGAACATGCACAAGCATGATTATGTTGCGGGTTGTCAGAGTGTTGCTATGCATTTGCTAGGGCGTTTATGCATGGTTGCTATGTAAAGTGTGTATGAAAAATTCTCCAGCATGATGCTATTGTCGTCGGTTGCCAGGGTGTTGCTATGGAGTTCTACGATGGTCACTAGGGTGTTCTGGATGGTCAGGAAAGTTCAAACTCTTGTTTTAGAGCAGTGGCTTTTTGCCCCAGCAATCACTAATAACTACAGCTATTGTAATTTATAATATCCATTTCTAAATATAACATGAGTCTGTCCTGATTAATAAGCAAAATTAAGTGTCTTTTGATTTATTCCAGTTAACAAACAACACAGGTAATGAAAACCTGTCCATAGCTCACAGGCAGAGCACTTCAGTTCAAAGGACATGCACCTGGGACAAAAAAACATATCATTATATATTCAGAACATATCATTAAAGCTGCATAATAAGACATGCACTATGATACGGTTTCTGAAAATCTATACATGCTTACATTTTTAAACCTTTTTAAGCCATTTTTAAAATCGTGTCCTACTTCAATCCCATTCTGGTTGCTCTTTCAGCTTTAGATCTCATCTAAACTACACATTAGTAGTTACTGAGACACATTCATAACATTTTTTACTTGATCACACCAGGTCATGGCCATTTTCCATCTGATAGAAGGAAACACGAGATACATTGGCTATTATTCAATGACAAGGAAATAGGTTACATCTCATTTCTGGACATGAATCACTATTTTTTCATATTACGCCCAACAAACACTCAGTTTCATATTTCTGCTGTCAGTAGCACATAAGCATATTTCCCCCCAAATAAAACAAGCTATTCAACAAAAGCTGCCCTGGAAGTGCTGCTGACTAGGTCATTTACTTTGGCTTAATGTCTGTTGCCAACATTCACCGGCCCAAATCTCACAGCAGACAAAACACAGGCACATGACACACAAACTGGTGGCTGTTGTAGATTAGTTGGTTCAGAAGGTACATCATAAGCTAATTATTTAGCACAATAAGACAAATGTGATAGAAATAAAATGGAAAACTTAAGTATATACTCTATAAAAATAAATAGATGCTGACTTTTATTTTTAAAGTATAATCAGTTTTGCTGTACAATTAATTTAGATTTAAATGATATAATATTAAACTGACCTAAATGAACAAGCTTAATCTCGCACAACTTAAAAAATTAAGTTGCAATTGGATAAATTATTTTTAGGAGTCAAAGTAAATGAGAAAAAAAAAACTTTTTTTACATAAATTAATCATAAATTTACTTAATCATATTTATGTTTTTTTATTTTATGTAGGCCTACTGCATATTTCTGTGGACATATGCTTCCTTATTATTTTTATTTACCTATATGAAACATTTATGCATTTAAATTGTACTATGGTCTAAATAAATAAATAGCTGTTTTGCCAGACATGGTAATGAATTAATTGCAAAATAATAACTTGGATTTACAGCATTACAAAAATATAAAATTACAAAAATGATTTAGTTTTGAACAGATATTTCAAACCCAATGCACATTTGATATAAACTAATATATAGCCATCGTGACAACTTGCCCCGTTCTCTCCTATTGTATTTCTATGATTCATGACCATTTATTTTAACCCAGTAACATCCAGCCCCTCTCTCTCTTTCTGACCCACATTGAATGGCCTCGTCTGTCAGCACTGATGTATATCTGTCAGGTGCTGGGACAGCACATTTTCTGAACACGATCTGTTACTCTATTTAGAGAGCATTCTGGGCACAGCAACACATTACATTCAACTCACACAACTCGAATCATAACACAGTTTCATTATGTACGACTGTAAACTAGGCTACTTTTCATTTAACACAGACTTCAGAAATAAATAATTCATCACCTTACCATTGTCAACTCCCATTTTCCCATTTCTACGAGGATGCTTTTACGATAGAATCCTTTCCATCCTTATGAATAACCATTCAAGTTTATCTATTAAAAAACACACTATAGAGAACAGAATTCGCTAAGAAATTAAAGAGTTGCATTGGACGCTTAATATAGCATCTTGCAGCTGCATATACATTTTTTTGTGTTTTGTTTTTAATAATAAGCGATGATCATAGATATTTAAAAAAAAACGACTATTAGCTTATATTCCCCTCTAACTTCAGAAACGCCTATCTAAAATTCATATCATGGTAAAACATCCTTCCTTTGAGCCAGACTGATCGCACTGCTGTGTGTCGTTTCACCTGCGCTCGCTCATAAGGGCATCAAGTGGGAGGTGTTAAAGAAGGAAGTCTACACTGTAAGCGACGCCACAAAACTAGAACGCCATTATATTAAACACTGATGCCTTTAAATTGATTTTCGAAATAATTCGAAGTCGAATCAAAATAGTTTGTTTTTTACTGAAAGTTTCGAGTCGCATCTGTTGATCTTCCTTCCTCGTGACACTTTGGTGCCGTTAACTCACAGACACAGTAAACTCTCTTAAATATGTTTTAGAGAAAACACGACGGTTATATTTGTGGTATGTAAATATGTAAAATGAATTTATATGAATAACCTTTACTTTGAAATACGTTTTGTCAGCCTTCAGTCTGATAGTGATCTTAAAGCAAAAGAAGCTATAATAAATAATAAGTTGTTTTTATTTTTATGAATCTAGAGCTATTTCATTATGACCTGAACAAAACCTATCCTCATAAAAAGGTCAATGACTTAAAAAAAAAAAATAAGCTAAATAAATGAATATCACTATTTATGCCATTTTATCAATAATAATTGGCATTTCCTATTGGCATATTTTGGTAATGGGAAAAAACATGATTTGTGTGACATGGTTACTATATATATATATATATATATATATATATATACACATACATACATATATATATATATATATAGTGAGATGTTCATAACACTTTGATTTGTAGGCTACTCTGTGTCAACTATTATAAAGGCTCTGACAGTCAGTCTTATATTTGAATTACTTCCTCCATCCTCATAAACTACAGGGCTCGAGATCAGAATGAACCGCCCTAGGGTAGAGCTCTTCTGGTTGGTGCACAGCGTGATTTGTGTGACGTGGTTACTGTCGTCAATGCTGAGCATCTGATCCAACTGCTGCTTTCCAATTATTATTTTTCACTCTGGTAGAGACGTGTGTGCTTCATTAAAACAGGTGTCACTCTCCAAACTCAAATTATATTGTATCTCAGAAGTAAGAAGGTAAATTAGGTGAGAATATAGGCTAGTAATTAGGACATGTGAAATTGATAGCTAGTTAGAAGCTAAGGCCAGAAAACCTGATGATGTCAATTTTCGCTGCGCACACATAACACCTATATTCTGTTAATAAACAATAACTTGAAATCTGAGCTGTGGACTGAACTTTAAAAGTGTATGAGCTATATAAAACTGAAACCAGTCCCTGGAGATGTGGGTATCATGGAGAAGCACACACACACGTCACTATGGGAGCGGAGCGGTGCTTCTGTATTGTTGAGGGAAATCAGTCACTTTGAAAACAGTGTAACCTAGGATGATTTTTTAACTCCATGGTTATTTGTAGTGCAACAAAACTTCCTTATGAGAATATGATTTTATAGTTTCCAACTTCCCCAATATGCGACTGTAGCCTACTTAATGGTAAAATATTAGAAACCATTTTCATTTTCTGGTTATATAGATAAGACAGGCCTAATAGCAACTGTAATTTTAAAGTTGGCATGAACTGTAAGTTGCCATAGTTAAGACAAGACGTTTTGACGTTTGAATCATTGACAGGAAAGGATTTTTTGATATTAACAATTAAATTATCATTAGTTAAAGTGGTTATTTTTGATATCAGAAGGAATTACATTTCCACTAGTAAAAATGTTAATTGTTTATATCGGCAATTACATTTGAATGGCAGCCTATGGTGACATTCACTAGTTAAAATGCAATTGCAGATATAAAGAAGTATAGTTTTTACTTGTGGAAATGTAATTCCTGACATCAAAACATGCCATTGTTACAAGTAGAATCAAGTAGAATTACATTTTAATTAACTAAAGTGAAAATTCTTGATATCACAAATTCCTATCCATCTTGCCATGGTCTTTCCATATTTTAAGTCATGTCAGAAAAAAAAAAAAACATTTAAGTTGAACGCCTATAGGCTGGGTAAACCCAGCCCGATCTGCCAGTGATTTGAAATATTCATTGAAATATTTTTTAGTAAAAGACGACGGGGAATTATGTGTCATGACGTGCTACAGGCCGGTTTACTACACCAGTAGAATAAAATTCTGAAATTATGGTTTCTAGTTTTGGTGTGCCACCCCAAGATTTTAAGTGGCCCCATCTGGCCACCCCTATGAAAAATTTCTGGAGGCGCCACTGCAGCAACGTGGAGCTTGATTGGCATTTGCCATTGAACACCAGAATTGGCAGATTCACCACTTGTGCCCTGTGCTGTTCAGGAGACTGTTCAGGAGCTCATTTATGCCCTGTTCCAGATCTGAGAGTAAAATACTCCAGGAGACCATCCATTGTCTCATTAAGAGCATGCACCAACGTTGTCAGGCATGCATACACGCATGTGCGGGCCATACAAACTACGGAGTACCATTTTGAGTTGCTGCAATGAACTTTCAGCAAAATGGACTAGCCTGCTGCATAATTTTCACTTTGATTTTCAGGGAGGCTTTGAAATCAGTTCTCTGTAGGTTGATCATTTTCATATCCATAAAAGGATGTGGCATCCTTTCTTTCATAACATTTAATCATTTGGCAGACGCTTTTATCCAAGGCGACTTACAAAAGAGGAGAGCAATAGAAGCAACGAAACAAACAAGGGCAACAGCCTGTAAGTGCTGTAACAAGTCTCAGTTAAACGAGCACAGTACACAAACAATTTGTTTTCTTTTTTTTAAACAAGCAAACAAACAGAAAATTGAACTGGGTAGTTAAATGTTAGTCTTGATTGGTTAGGTACAGGTGGAAAAGATGTGTCTTAAGATGTTTTTTGAAAAGAGCTACAGACTCGGCTGCTTGAATTGAGATTGGCAGGTCGTTTCATCAGGTGGGAACGGTCCAGGAAAAGGTCCGTGAGAGAGATTTCATGCCTCTTTGGGATGGCACCACGAGGCGTCGTTCATTTGCGGAACGCAATCTTCTGGAGGGTGTGTAAGTCTGAACAAGCGAGTTTAGGTATATTGGAGCAGAGCTGGTGGTTGCTTTGTAGGCGAGAACCAGTGCCTTGTCATAACGCATTACCTAGTCCATATAAGTATAGATATCCAGCATGATATTTTTGAGATTGAGATCTGATGTGTTTTTTAAGTGTTCCTTTAAAAAAATTTTTAGCAGTATATATTTTGAATGAATTGTGGCATTAAAAAAAGAAAGGAAGAGTGTGCTTGGGTAAATTGACCTCAGTTCACCCTGTACACTGTTCAAATGTAACTAAAATGTAAACAAAAATAAAAAATAAAACTTGATTCCAAACCGATAAACAGGTGGTAAATTACAAAATAATGATGAAATCATTTTTCATTATTTTAGAGCCGTTTTTTTCCCTTGTTAAAACAAATACATGTGTTAATTATAGTGAGAAAAGTCCAATTTGCTCCAGTTCACAGCTTCAAAAAAATAATATGCAAAATAAAGCAACTTCTGGAGCCTATATTTGGACAACAGCGTCACCTAGTGGGTAACTAAAAATGAGAACGTCCCATAGGCTATAGCTATTAAAAACTTTGGGTGAGGAGCATTTGATATGGCACCTTAATTCACTTTTTAATGTTTAAGATAAAAAGTATCTATCAATAAGGTCTCATAAACAAGCTTTACTCATTCATTTTTTGTAGAAAATTCTTTATTTAACATATATTGAGGCATACCAACATGTTAAAACACGAAATAAAGTCATGAACACGGTTAAAGTCAAAGTGTTTAGCTGTTTGAACGGCATACAGGCACTTCTTATTATAAATGTACACAAGGCCACAGCTTCAGCTGTTAGGAACATGAACGGATGATCTAACAATAAAGTATCTGAAATATTAAATTATAAACATTGCTTTTATGATCGTTTCCGCATACACATTCTTCAACAATCCTGTCCAACAGCACAGTCAACACTGAATTGTGTTTTTATATATGTATAAAACATGAAAAATATGAATATGAAAAGGTAACAATATAAAATTGCAAATCAGAACAAAACACTTCCCGACATTTCTGGTATTCTTTAAAATGCTTGGCAGGTATCACAAAACTTTTTAGACACTAAATAAATCTACTTTAAAACGCCTCTGAAAAAGCAGAGGTGTAACTTTACTAATTCTAAAATGAAGTTTTTGGTAGTGTTCCTGCATTGTACATTTTAATGTATGGCTGAGATGCAGAGATCAGTCACGTTTGATGCGTTTCATAATTAATATGATTGTCTCTGGTTCTCTAAGGCACAGTGAATATGGCAATGAAACTGATGTCAGGTACCTCCAGTTTTTCAAGGCCTCACAGGAAACATGCACGTACTGTACGTATAACCCTGACCGTCAGCTTGGACTAGTTGGCCTGGTTCTTCTTCTTCAAAACATTGAGAAGGTTATCAGACATCAGATAGGGTCGTTCGGGGCTGCCGTCATTCCTCTCCAGGTCCTCCACTGCGATAAATGGAGAATGTGAGAAAAGAGTTGAGGAACTAATAAGGCATTGCTTACCTTTAGCTAGGAGGAAAGGAAAGTGACAAACACCATACACACAAACAGACCTAAAAAAACTTCTTGCATAGCATTTATTAAATATTAAAAAAGACACATTAAGAATGAAAGCATCCAAAAGACAGTGGAAAAGGCAGCAGACAAAGTTAAAGGCTTCTCAAGAAGGCAATGAGGTGTTTTTGTTTCACCAAACCGATTGCAAATTGCTACCAAAAACAATAAACAACCTTAAAGTGCATTAAATATATATGGCTTACAATCTACAGGAAATGCAGACATATCATCAGCTGTGTAAGAGTAACATTGGATGTTCAGTCTATCATTAAATAAAGTAGCAGCAAAAACAAACACTCAAAAAAAAAAAAAGTACATTAAAGTACTAATTGCATTGTTCATCTGACAGCACAGATAAAAATAATCTTATTTTTAAACCTAGTTTTATTTACAACTAATAAAAATATTATAACTATAAATTGATTAAATAAACAGACGCAAAGCAAAAGGCTACTTTACAGTCAACATGAAATCAACATTAACCTTATTTAACGGTTTCTATTGGGCATGATTCATTGGTCATCTTCACATACGTTTATTAAAATGTAATATTTTCTTTTTCAGCTGACATCCAAGCCCTTAGTTATAGAGACTTTTCATTATCCAAGTATCACTATCGTAACTAAGTCCCATTAGTGATGCCAGTAACTGTGCCAGCTAATATTAACTAATGATTTGCAATACATTTGTTGCATTTATTAATCTTTGTTAAAAGTTAATAAAAAATACAACTTCATTGTAAGTTAATTTCCATTAATAATATTTAAAAAAATACAACAATTGATTTTAATAATGTATATGCTTAAATTAACATTAAATGCTGTAAAAACATTGTTTATTGTTAGTTCATGTAGTTAACAAATGTTAACAAATGAAACCTTATTTTAAAGAGTTAAAAATAAAATGGGTCATATGATGCTTTTTAGTCATTTCCTTTTCCTTTTGTGTGTAATGTATCTGTATGTGCGTGTATACAATCTGCAAAGTAACAAAGCTCATGGTTTTCCACAGAGAGATTTATTTCATCTAACAGAGAACTGATCTAGACCTGCCTAAAACTCCAAGATCGAAGTCCGGATATAACTTCCTCCATCATCTACGTCACAATTGGATATATTAGCATAACGCTGCCTAAAGGCATACGCAAAGAAAAAAGGCGAAGCTTCAGGGATTTGTGTTTTGGTGGTGTTGGAGTGGCAAAATCATTCCTACCGAGGTGGAAATTAACCCGCAGAAAAAGTGCACAGTGTAAATGTCTGGTTGGGACGGAGAAGGTAAATAAAAAAATGCTTGTGACTGTTATTTTTACATATTGTAAATAAAATCTATCGCAGTGTAAATAGCCGCTATCGGAAAAAAAAATGCCTTCCAGCAAAACGTTTTTAAAACAAAAGACTTCGTTAAAACTGCGGACTTGGCGACACCGGTGATTATGTGAAACTTCTCACGCTTGAAGTGTTTGGCCAATAACGCCGCATTGGGTCTGATGGCCAATCAGACTATGAGCTTTTCGGAATGCGTTTGTTAAATGTTAACCTATTCTATTACAGCCAATAAAAAATATGAACTTTTAAAGTAGCATCATATGACCCCTTTAACAATCCTATTTTATTTGGAGAAATGTCACATAATAGAAGTAAAATGGGTTGTGAATGTTTCATGTTGACTTCAAGTAAACTATTCTCAGCAATGGCTGTCAGGACCATTTTCCCTCTCTATCCCCTCCATTACCTTAACATGCATTATAAATTATCAGTCGACTTAACACATGATTATTTAACTGCAGTTATGACTGAATCTTCTGGGAATTCAATTTCGAAATGTAATAAAAGAGATTATATTTCCACATATAATTACGAATGTTCTAGACAGTATTCAACAGTTCTTAATTGTTTTTGTTGGGATCCGTCAGCTGGATGGTCTCGTCACGTGAAGCAGGGGTCCGAGCCTCGTCTGCGTCCTTCATCAGAATGTCGTGCAGCGATGCGGTCATGTAATACGGACGCCCTGTGGAGCCGTCATTACGCTCAAGGTCTTCACCTTTGTGTGTTAGTGGGTTTAGTAGTGAGTGTGTGAAGTTTAGTGTAATGATTAATGTGTGATATTTAGATTGTGATGAAAAGATGTTGAATATAAAGAAAAGAAAAACCAAAGAGGAATGATGAGAAAAGTAGGGAACAAAAACAACCATAGAAAGAGAAAGAGAAAGAATCAGGTTATTATGAGATGAAGGGCAGAAAAGCACCATAGACAGATTAGAAACACCTCATTCCAGAATATATAACTGAAACGCAGGGTAAATTCCCAGACTAGCGAGCCATGAGAGGTTTATTAAAAGCAAACCGAGCTACATGCACTGCCATGCGCAATGAAGAGTCATTAGTGACGATTCAATACTTCCCTAAATGCAACTCTCTACCATTTTAAAAGGATCAAAAATTACACTTTAAGAGTAGATTTACATTTTAAGAGTGGATCTCGATGGATTGCTATTTACACTTGTACTACCAGATTCTGAGGTGAAAACAGTTAAATGGCAAGTACTCACAGAAGCAGAGGAAGAGTGTGTCCACACACATGGCGTAAACGCTGAAAAACCCATGGGCGATGAGGTAAGAGCCCACCAACACAGTCTGAAGAAAGAACACAAACATGTGTTTCAGACAGACAGCTGCTAAAGACAGATAGCATAAACCACCAGTAAAAGACATTTACAGTGTTACAAAAGATTTCTGTTTAAAATAATCTCTTCAACAATCCTCGAAATCAGTTTCAAGAAAATTTGAACAGCACAACGGTTTTCAACATTGATAATAATCAGAAATGTTTCTTGAGCATCAAATCATCATATCAGAATGGTTTCTGAAGGATCATGTGACACTGAAGACTGAAGAGTAATGATGCTGAAAATTATATTTTACAATACATTTTCACAGAAAACAATTATTTTATCTTGTAATAACATTTTCACAATATCACTGCTTTCACTATATTGTTTAAATAAATAAATGCAGCATGTCCCTCACATAAAATGTTCTCACTCTCAAACCACTTACCAAAATAGGAACCCAGTAATAATGAAGACTGGGTGCAGCACCCTTAAACGCATCCGTTTGTCCTGAGAAGAAAAAGAAAGCGAAGATCCCTGGACAAAAAAAAAAGAAGTGAAATCAGAAAAGGCTCAGGTCAGTGTTATTTAAACATTGTTTCATTCTCTCCAGTCTAAAGCAGATAACTTACCCACAAGCCCAACAATAAGGAGTTTTCCCAGGAATAAGATGAAATCTGTGACCTTATCTAGGACTACAACCCTGTGACAAGAGTGAAAACATTTACCTTGCATTTGTTTAGAATCGTTACAAATGTAAAGTACATTCTTGCTGTTATCAGCATCTCATTACATTGTTTGTTAGGGTTTCACACCGTAAGCATGGTGTTTTTAAGATACTGGGTTAATTTTAAAATGTTAAAACCCTGTATTTAGTTCCAGTTTCTTCTATACTGCAGAGTCAGGATATCACCCACCTGATTACATTTCTCATCAGGAGGAAGAAGGCATCACGTGCTGATCGGCAAAAGTTTTTACCATATATGGCCACCTGTGGCAGAAGGGACACTTACTTAAATTGTAATTAAGATCCTCTGCAGCCTATATTAGGAAATATGTAGGCTTCCGCAAAAAATTAAAACCTCTTCTTTGATATATTACGTTTTAATTTCTCCAGTTGAGAGTGATAAAACTACATTAAATCTCAAAAAGGGATCAACCCAGTCAGTTTAGTTCAGGGGTGTCCAATCCTGGTTCTGGAGGGCCACTGTTCTGCAGATGTTTGGTTCCAGCCGGCCTTAACACACCTGTCTTGATAGAAACCCTGCAACCTTAGTCAAAAAAAGCATAACTCCTGCTTATGCTGCGGTACACAGGGAAGGAGACCCGAGACACAGAGCTTCACAACGCTCCATAAACCTCATTTGCGAGGAAATAGCTTTTTAATGAATTGAGGGCGCATCGGCTTATCTTAAACATGTTTGCTCTTAAACTAGTTTTAGATTGATATATGTTCAGAGTTTACACTGAAATCACAGACAATTGTGCAACAGGTATGATTCAGTTTACGGGACTTCTCATTCATTACTATGGTATCCGCAAATGTTACAAGTGATTAACTGTCGCACAACTCTGAATGTAATTCAATGATGTCAAGGCTGTAATGTGAAAGTTTAACAACTAACATGGATCATGTATGCCTTGACAACTATTCTCCAATGGTAGAGCCATGGACCCTCGTATCTCCCAATAATAAGACTATGCCTGTGCCCGAAAATGCCCTCTATACACTATTTGAGGGGACAGTCATTTGTAGTGGTGTCTGAAACCATAGTGGACGTTATCGCCGACCTAATTCAATCCCACAATGAATCACAATAACGAGTGTACAACTGATGTATGCTCAATAGCTAGAGAATACCTACAGTATAATGCACTGTCAGGGTTACACTGAATCTTTTTCTAGTGAGTTCTGACAATCTTAGCTGGTTCCGGTTTGATTAAGGTTGGAGCTGAAAAGGAGCAGGATTGGACACCCCAGGTACAGTTATAGCAATCCCAAGAGCTTTTAAATATTACGCTGTAGTGAAAAAACACACACCATAATGTAAGCGTTCCGGTTAATGAACTTGATGAATTTCTCCAGGCACCAGAAGCAGCATTTCAAACAGCACAACAAGAACTTGGCAAATTTATTCTCTGCTCCTGTGGGCACAAAAGCAAGTTCTCAAAGAGATCATTCTGGACAGTGTGAGATATGGCAAGGGATAATGTTCTTTCTCATCTCAAAAGAGCAAGCTAAAGGGTCTCTAATCGCACCAAAAGGGTTTATTTTGTGATAACCAGTAGAAGTTATGTGAGAAAAAAAGGCTGCAAAGTGTTTCGAGAGACATGACACTAGAATAGCTGGCAAACAATACTCAATTATACTTTAACAGCCAAAAAAATAAATAAACAAATTTTAAATTGAAAATACTATTAACAAGAAAATTGAATTTCTCTGTTTCTACTTTAAAAAGCTACATTTAATTTAATGTGTTACTTGCCTTTCTTTGCCATTGACTGTGAAATTTACTAGCAGTTTCTGAGTGAACACTGTTTCTTCTTTCAGTGTTGGTGCATATTTGATCACATATTGCAGTGATTTACCAATCAGTATAGACTATTCCAGAGAAAACGAGTTATAGCGGACTGTAACCATTCTGTTGAAATGTTTTCTCTTACCTTTGAGTTTGTGGTCAATATACTCCAGCAGAACCCTGATAATCTGAACGATGGCGAGGATGAGAGAACCAAACGCCAGAGAGCCTGTGTGATACCTGCGTGTGGAAAAAAATGCACCAAATATATAAATTAAATCAGCCCTAATGACAAACTTTGCTAACATGCATTTTGCATATATTTGTTTCTAAAACCATACCTGAGGGATCTGCCCAGAGAGGCACACAACGGGAATGCAGGCATGTCGCTGGGTTTATTTAAAGCCCAGTAGTAGGATGCAAACGCCCCTGCCAGAGTCATCTGACCCAGAGCAGTGACAAAGTTGGCACACCAGAAGAACAAGAAGACGTTGTAGAATTGAAGGAAGATCAGGTATTTGTGATATGGCGTTTCCCCACCATAAAAAGCAAACAGGCACTCCGACTGCGGACAGTCTGTCTTCATTTGAGACGAAGTAAAGTTCTGCAAGGATCAGGAAAATGAGAAATTTAGATCATTCACTTACAGTAAAACATGGTTATATTATAATTTATAAAGACTCGATTTTTCCATCTAGCCTGCTCTTGCATTTTACCCCACATCCTCAGAAAATGATTCTGTGTCAGACATGTATATCAACTTTACAATAAACAAGAATCATTCTTTTTTTTCCCCTATATTTCTTTATAGTGTAAAAATTGGAAACCAATTGCTTTCAGGTGTTTGCATGTTTTTTTAAACAATATTCACCCATATAAGCTGATTGTATTAGTGTATGCACATTTATTAAGTGCTACATATTTGAGATATACACACGTGCACGCGCACGCACACTGTGCCTAATTTTTTAATACTATGATTGTGCATGAATAGATTTATTATTTATTATACGTACCTCAGGGATGCAGGTTTGTCTGGCATGTTGGCATTCTGTTTCATTGAAAACCTTATAAACAGGTTCACTAGATGTAGAGAGAAAACTGACCAGGGTGATTAAGGGCTAGTACTGGTGTGATCATGACAAATATATATTAAACACTTTTTACAATATATGAAGAATTGCTTGATGTTAAACTATAGCATTGTTATGATAAAATATCTCCAACTTTATCTTATTAGAAAATTATGCTAAGGTCAAGGTTTGGCTAATTAGCATGGCACTATTATCCCCTGCTGGCAAAAGCTGTCACTACACCAATATGAGAGCAAAAAAGCTTCTGTCAGTACTGACGTTCATATAAAAGTGAGTATCTGTGTATTCTAATGGAATTCATTATTTGAATTTAATTTAAATATCAATTAATTGAATTAGATGTTTTGGCAGTGGCCAATTATTTTATTGGAGGCTCTTAAAAGCATATAATGGATTAATATGCATTTCTTTTAGTGGGTGACCTTTCGCCCTTTGACCTTCCATTAAAACTATTTTAAGTGACTATATGATGCAAGATCCTGTCCAAAAGTGGCAATACTTATAATTTCTTTTTCAGTGAAGGATACACTGCAGTGACACCCCAGTAAGCGATGACGATGGTCAGGAGGAAGAAGGTAAAAATAGGGTAGAACAGTGATGACATCACATAACCGATGGCCCTGAAAGAGGTCAAAGAAAACAAAAATGAGAGTAAACAAGACTAATAATTAAAGGGTTAGTTCACCCAAAAATGAAAATTCTGTCATTAATTAACCCTCATGTCGTTCGACACCCTTAAGACCTCCGTTCATCTTCGGAACACAAATGAAGATATTTGTGTTGAAATCTGATGGCTCAGAAAGGCCTTCATTGACACCAATGTCATTTCCTCTCTCAAGACCCATAAAGGCACTAAAGACGTCATTACAAAGCCCATCTCACTACTCGACAATAATTTTATGAAGCGACGAGAATAGTTTTTGTGCGCAAAAAAACTAAATAACGACTTATATAGTGATGGGCCGATTTCAAAACAAAGCTTCGAAAGGTTATGAATCAGCGTATCGATTCATGATTCAGATCGCCAACGTCACGTGATTTCAGCAGTTTGGCGGTTTGACACGCAACCCGAATCATGAATCGATACGCTGATTCATAACCTTTCGAAGCTTTGTTTTGAAATCGGCCCATCACTATATAAGTCGTTATTTAGTTTTTTTGCGCACAAAAACTATTCTCGTTGCTTTATAAAATGATTGTAAAGCCACTGTAGATGGACTTTTAACGAAATCTTTAGTGCCTTTTATGGGTCTTGAGAGAGGAAATGACATTGGTGTCAATGAAGGGCTTTCTGAGCCATCGGATTTCAACACAAATATCTTCATTTGTGTCCTGAAGATGAACGGAGGTCTTACAGGTGTCCAATGACATGAGGGTGAATAATTATTGACAGAATTGTCATTTTTGGGTGAACTAACCCTTTAAGCACTAATACAAACACAAGATTAAATGTAAAATAAGTTAAATGCTTAAATAATAGCAGAATGCCCATAAGAAGATGCTGACACTGAAACATGTTTTTACTACTGATTAATATGAAATGTATTGTGCCAAAAAATACCAACCTGCTGGCCTCCTTTATGAGCTCAACAGCGATGCGGATTCTGTTCCTGAGGAAGATGAGAAGGAGGATGATGATGACCTCCACAATAGCCAGAATGATTACTGAAGAAAGAAACACAAGTTACTTATGCGCCATTATTGTAATATTTAAATTAAGCTTAAAGCGATAGTTTGCCCCCCCAAAAAAATTCTGTCATTAATTACAAACAATTAAAACAAATTAATAAATTACTTTTTAAGTGAATAGATTTTCAAATGGAAGAACATAAATCTCTTAGACTTCATTAAAAATATCTTCATTTGTGTTCTGAAGATGAATGAAAGTCTTATGGATTTGGAACGACGTGTATGAGTATAGTTTTGGTTAGGGCTGGACAATAATTCAATATCAATATATATCGCGATATAATTTTTTTCAATAACGGTGATATGATTTTTAAACACATTTCCGATATTTCGATAAATACATTACAGCATTCCTCACTGACTGACGTTCAGGGCGCAGCCGTCAGAAAGAGCAGAACACGATTGGCTACTTGCGCGATGACGTAAACGCAGTCAGTGCTCAGCAGTAGTAGGCTGATAGATCCAACTCGGCAAGTTTTAGCTACAAAAAGAGTTTCCCTGACCGCAACACAAATGTGACTGAACGAACTTCCACAAGTAAGTAGAAAGAAAGAGTTGATGAGGAGAAAGACTAACATTAATTCAGTGGGGTGGAAGTGGTTCGGCGTGTCCCCCGCACTTTTAATAAAGTGTATTTTCATCCCCCGCACTTTTACTGGGTCTCACCGGTCCTAGTCGACCCGCTCCGAGCGGGATTCCAAACGGCATTACCTGGAGCGAGGGCGGGCAAGTTAACAGAGACGCTAAAGACCGCTTTCTCTAACCTCGGTTGATTGCGCGCTTCTTGAGATCACGGGCAAGTGTATACATAGAAACCAACGTGAATACATCAAGATTTAAATTCAGAGACAAAAAATAATCTATGCATGACCTGTCATTTTATTCGTATCTAAATATGAGGAGGGCGCTCTCACAGAAAGTCCAAAAGCGGATTCGTAGAACCTTACTGTCACGCTGGAGCTGCGGCTGAAGGAAAACAATCGTTATGAGCTGAAAGGTGACGACGACAGTCAGACGATTGCGACAATATATGAAAGTAATGAAGGAGCATCATGAGCAACAAAACTGTTTTCAACACTGATAATAATCATAAATGTTTGTTGAGCATCAAATCCTAATATTTAGAATGATGAGTGACACTGAAGACTGGAGTAATGATGATAAATTCAGCTTTGATCACAGAAATAAATGACACTTTACTATATATTCACGTAGTGAACAGATGATGTAGATCAGAATAATATTTTACTGTATTAAGTTTTTTTACTGGATTTTTAATTAAATAAATGCAGCATTAAATAAATGCTATAGTTTTGCATAAATAGAAAATAGAGCACTATGAATTGTTCTTCACTGAAATTTAAAACTTAAAAGAAAATGCTCAATAAACTGCGTCTGTGGCATAGGAGCACTGTACGCTGTGACTCTGCATTGCTTCTATAGCGCATCATTTTGCACACGGGATGCACATAAGTGCATTTTGCCGCTCTGTATTGAGGTTATGCACGTGACATCACCGTCAGTGATCGGTTCCACCATCTGAAGAAGATCCATCCACTAGAATATTCTGAGTCAGGCTGAATCCTGGCTGAAGCACTTTTGTTTAATCTATATTAAGAATAATATAATCAGCCTATGTTGTAGTTTAAACTTAAAGATATTAATATTAATAAAGTGAGAGTTATTTGATGTTGATTGCACATTTATTTTTCATATAAAGGCTAAATACAAATAAAAGGTGAACATTAATTTATTTGTACTGGTTTTATTTCTAAAATATTATTTAGTTTTATAGGAGGACTATTCATAGACTTGGCAAATACATTTTTCAGAAGTTTGTAGGTACAGACATCCTTTGTGGCAGTTTTTAGTAGTTTCTTCTAAAGCTTTTATATAGTTCATATCGATATCGGAATTATATCGTATCGACCGAAATTAAGAAAAATATCGTGATATGAATTTTGGCCATATCGTCCAGCTCAAGATCAGCTAGAAGTTTAAAACTGTATGAGTAAATTAAAACCCTTTAAAAGTGTCTAACCACAAGTCTCTATATTCTGACCCATATGAACCTCCTTAAATCTTAGTCAAACAGTGCAATATCAATTATGTGCCAAATTGTCCCACCCCCTAAAATATGAGCAATAGTAAAAGCGAAACTACTCACTGAAGGCCAGCCAAGTCTGTCTGATGTGCAGGTAGACGGAGAAATCAGGCTGGAAGCCAAGCTGCTGTAGGGTGATATTAGAGCCAGCAGAGTCCTTCAGATTGACATACTTTATGCTGCAGTGAGCAATACCTGTGTAAAGAACAGAAAATGAGTGATTGTTTCATACATTCTTACATTATCAACATATGTACTGCAGCAGATGAATATATCTTAGTGTATGAAGACAGTACCATAGGCAATGACAGCGACGACCATGAGGATCATGACCCAGACCATGATTCCAGCCAGATAACGCAGAAGAACGATGAAGATCAGACTCAACACCACAGCAATTAACAAACAACTGCATAAAGAACAGATTACCACTCCGTCACAGCAGGTAGAACACATCCAAACCAGTGTAATTACCATCAAATTTAAACTATTAGAAACATTTATTTTTATTTTTATTTAAAATTCCCTTTAATGCAGTGTGTAATATATGTGAATGTAAACTTTCTACAAAGTTCTACAAAGTGCAAAATAAATAATGTTTTTGTCTCCCAAAAGAAAGAATGGACTCTGAACCACATATACAAGTCACTTGTAATTCGAATTCCATTGTGTTATTTCACATTATTACCGTCTTACTGAAATATTTCTGCTAATCAGCTGTGTGCTACTATTACATAAAACTGTGTCTATTAACGCAGATTGTCTGTTTTTCTTACTACTTTGAGTAAAGATAAACTATGAAGCAAGATTTATTTTACGAACATTTATGTTACATCAGTCATTCAAAACAAAATTAGGAGACTTTAAAATAGCATTATAGGGCCACTTGAATTATTTTAGCCAGTTTCCAAGGCAATATTTCTATTTCCTTTCAGTTTCAGTACTAAAATAACTTAAACTAAGACTGAAAATGATTAATCTAAAACTGAAATAAATTTTACTACAAGTTAAAAAATTATAAATTAAAATTAAACTAGGAAAAAAAAAACAAATTCTTCAAAAAATACTATTATAGTACAATATATTGATACTATTAAAAGAACACTGATCCAAATGTTAACATTAAATGTAAAAAATAGATTTTACAAATGTATTGAAACTATAGATCCCTAAAATAAAAAAATGACTTACATAAGGATCCAGTACCAAGACTTTGTGTAATCCTCAAAGATCTTCATTGCAACTTGACGACCCTCCATGACTATTGTGGCGTTCCTGCGATTGTCAAAGCAAACATGGATTCATAATAAATAGCCCCCATTAATTGCACTCCAATTGCTTTTGCAGCAGTGGCATGCAAAGGATTTATTTTCTTGCAAATGTATGCTTGAGTATTATAAACATGTTTACTTCATCCCAGCCACCAGGTCTTTGGCATCTCTTGTTGTCTGTCCATCATTAAATGTCTCTTGATCGCCCACGGTGATGACTTCACCCTTTTTGCCCAGAGACGGAAAACACCTTTGCAAAACTGAGAAGAGAAACAGCATTATGTAACAAAAAGACATAACTCAATTTGTAATAATTCCTCAAAAATATTAAAAGTGTAATAACAAGAACACGAGTCTCACATGGTTTGCTGGAAATCAGATATGCAGGGCACAGTTTTTCTTTCAAAATTTGCGGCACAGACTTTAGAGGAAGATGGTATCGATCAGTCATTTGCAAAAACTAGATACTTGCAATGAAACTTAATGTTAAAAAACTAACTTACCTTCGCCCCAGGGTCTTCTCTGCAATATACTTTGTAATCTTTCCAATCAGTTGGATTCAAGATGGCATTTACCAGAGTCATAGTGCGATTAGGACATTTCTCTACACACACCTAAACACAGAAAAAAAACAATTTGATATAAGATATAAAGGTTTTTCACCACAAAAAACAAAACTAAAAAGTATATGACTTATAACCTTATTTTGCATGCACTTGTTTACTGAAAGACGAGATGTCAGTGCTAAAAGAGAGACCAGCTTCATAATGGAATGCTAGCATACTGCACATGACAGCGAAGTTCCAAACATTTTAAAATAGTATGTGAAGAAGTAACGGTATGCTATGCAACAATAAACGTCAAACAGGAGTATGCTACACTGTTGTCACATGAATTCACTAAGTTACATTTTTTATTTGACAAATGGTGTCAATTTAATCACCTATAAAATAAATAGTTATTTTGAATCTTAAACCGGAGTTACACGATTGCTCACTTTTGGCAGTGGGAATCCGGATATAAAAACATGTTAAAAAACACATCACTGTTGGTGCAAAAATGACTGCTAAACAAGTCCTGTAAATAAATGTACAAATACAAAAATACGGTAGCCACAGGGTGAAACAGGTGGGGTGGAGAGGACACAAACCTGAGGGGTGGGACACTGGAACTCTAGGAGGACCATGGGACTGGCACACTTCATCATGTTAAAGTAGAACAACAAGGGCTGCTTCCTGTTACACACGTCACAAAAACAAATGTTCAATTAATTGAGGCTTTTATTCATTCATTTCACTGATACATCGCTCAAAAGTGTTCCTAGAAGTAAACACTTGAGCTGCACAAATCTGGATAATTTGAGAATTTTGTGTTTAAAATAGAGATCACAATTCTAAACAGACAACTAAACAAAAAGTCATTAACCAGAGGTTCTGACAAAATGTTAATTGTAGATTGTCATTTTGTTAAAGGTGCCCTAGAACGAAAAATGTAATAAACCTTGCCATAGTGAATAATAAGAGTTCAGTACATGGACATCACATACTATGAGTCTCAAACATCATTGCCTCCTCCTTCTTATGTAACTCTCGTGAGTCCATAACACAACGGAAAAAAAGTGCTTCTCAACATAAACACAACAGTGACGCAAGCGTTGGGGATCATTTATATGTACGCCCCCAACATTTGCATCTGTCCAAACATGTGCATTGTCAGGCGGAAATGGAGCGAATCATCAAAACAAGCTGCTCGCATGGCCATAAATATTGCAGAAAATATCCTGATCAAAACAAATGCCACGATGCAGCAGAAACAAGCAATATCATATGTATGCATAAGAAGAAGAAAAAAGGCCTCATTTTAACATATGTATGCATAAGAAAAGAAAAGAAAGCACCTAATTTGAACGATCTGAGTGCATGGTTTGAAGAGCATTGGCACAGGTGCACTCGTCCGAATCCTGCCAGTCTCATGGTCCAAAAGGGTTGTAACTAGACTCGTATTGAGTCATGAGTTTTGGTCGTAACTTGCAATAATCAAACAAATAATCCAACAAAAATCATAATAATCTTAAATTTGGTGCAACTTACTCCAGATTTCCCTGACCACAGTACTGTCCCATGCTGTCTGTGGGGTAGATCACCTTCCTCGGGTCACCGTGAGTCCAGGCTGAGGGAAGAGTATTTAATACACTCACACTCAGAGCAGGACATCTCACAGCTTTCAACAGATTTTAAATGTACTTTTTATGTAGCCACTACCTTTACCAAAATCATGTCATTAGATCATGTCAAGAGAGTTGAAACAGAGATTTTGACTTTTAAAGCTAATAGATTATGAAATATTTTGAATATCTCCAAGGCTTTTAGGCATCAGTCATGCAATCCTAACATAAACAAAACCATTAATAATCACTACATATAACATTAAAATGTTAAGGGTACTTACCCAGTATTCCCACTGCAACGTAGCCCGCAATGGCCACGATAAACAAGATACAGCAAATAATGTCTGTACATCCTCTGTGGTGCAGAAAGAAACGGTCTGTTATGACATGCTTTCAAACCAGAACAAATGTATTAAATGTCTTCTGTATGACGAAGCATTCATGGTTGCATGTAAAATCTTCTTTCTAATAAAGATTAAACCTGATAAATCAATCCTGATAAAATCTCTTGAACAATGACACCACATGAAGATTGAACCAAAAGTGGAAAATAGTTAATGCAAAAGATTTTTAAAGGATTTTTGGCAATTAACAATGTTTGACTTTGTTGTACTGCTTCAGGACTGGAATTTGGCACATGGAAATTATGGCTACTTTTCAACCTGCTCCCGAATGTTGACAAAACAAAGGAGATCATCGTTGACTTCAGGAGAAAGCAGCACAGTGATACACCACTCATCATCAACAACACTGCAGTGGGATTTAGTCAGTAGCACCTGGGGGTGCAGATCACGTAAGGGTCTAACATGAACCTTCAACACCACCTCTCTTGTGAAGAGAGCACAGCAGCGTCTTTACTTTCTGAACCAGCTGAGAACAGCCCATCTTCCACCTCCCATCCTCAGCACTTTCTACAGAGATATTACAGAGAATCTATTGACCAGCTGCATCTCTGTCTGGTTTGGAGACTGCAAAGCCTCAGACTGAACGTCTGTACTGAGAGGGGTGAGGACAGCAGAAAACATCTTTGGCTCTTTACTGCCTTCCATCCAGGATCTCGCACACAAATGCCCCACCCATCCTCATCACAGACTGTTTTCTCTCCTGCCCTCGGGTAAGAGGTTTCGCAGCATTCAGGCAGAACAGCGAAATTCTGCAATAGCTTTTTCCCACAGGCTATCAGACTCCTGAACTCAAAATAACCCTTTAAGCACTATATCTCGCTGAATCCCCTGCAGTGAATGTTAACTGGACTGGGAAATTGAAATATTGAAAAAATTGAAGTATACTTGTGCAATAAATATATATATGGCGCCACTTAACAAGTGCAATAATTTAATATGCCATTGTAAAAAGCCTTTTATTGTTATATTTTTAATGCACGTTGTAGCAGTTTTTATTATTATTCTTTAGATTAATATATTATACTGATTCTGCACAGTAGGGACACATATACATATATATTACATTTGATTGTGAACTATCACTTCAATGTTTATTCACATTAATCAGCTCAATTCTTACCTGTTTTGAATGGGTCCTTTGAAGCTGGGGTCATATTTTTTGGGCTCTCCTGTGAGAACAACAAGGACAAACTAAATTAAATACAACTGAACTAAATCAATTAATAATTCAGACATCTTTAGACCACAAAGAAAGTAAGAAACTATGCAAAACTTTATTAAAAGGGATAGTTCACCCCAAAAAAAACCTTGCGCCTCGTGACAACACAACTGATATCTTTAGACATGAAAGGATCAGTCTGTGCGTGAAACCAAAAAGTATAGCATCAATGTGTCGTCACGAGCCACAGGGTTTAATATGGATTTGTATGTGTATGTTACCATTCACATGCATTATACAACTGACAGACTGCAAAGGTTGGAGATAAAAATCTTAATTTGTGTTCTACTGAAGAAACAAAGTCACCTATATCCTGGTTGCCCTGGGGGCAAGCAGATAAACATCACATTTTTGGGTGAACTATCCCTTTCAAGACAACCACTATTTGCTCAGTCAGGCTTGCATGCATCACACTTTGTGAAAGACTGCTGATCTACAGCAGGCGAGTTTCTTCAGCACACATCTGGAAAATCACATTCCAGCCCAATGAGTGAGCAAACGCTTCTGCTACATAGTGAATCACCACCTACGACACCCTATCAACCACCCAAGGCACAGAATGTTAAAAACCACATCCTCCTAGCACTGTGTTCGTGACTTCTGCATGGGCAAAAAAACACTCACATTTCCTTCAGAAAGTCTTAGGGTAATAAATAGTAGGCCTAGTTCACACTTGTCATGTTTGGTTCGATTAAAACAAACCTTGATGCGATTGCTCGTTTAGTGCGGTTCATTTGAACATATGTGAACGCTGCCACCCAAACCTTGGTGCGCACCAAACAAGCGAACCGAGACCGCTAAAAAGATGGGTCTCGGTTCGCTTCCAAACAAACTCTGGTGCGGTTCGATTGATATATGAACGCAACACGGACCAAAGACATGTAACCGGACCAAAAACCAGACGTAATGTCACAAGATGCGACGCATAGTCAGCTGATTTAACGATACGGAAAGATCGGTGTATCCAAAATGAATAACTTTAACGTTAGAGGGCAAACGTAGAGCAACGAGGAAATGCCTCATCAATATTTGGTCTGACGAGCATGTTTTGAAAATGCTAGAAAAAAAAAAACGCACAAAAAGCATACCTGGCTCTTCTCATCAAAGGACCTGCAGTGTTGCCCATTATTATCTGGTACAGAAGACAGAACTGCCAACTCTTTTGCATAGGAGACGGCCGTCTCTTTTCTGCATACAATGGAGGAAATTGCTGCTGCTGTTTTGAATGTTTTGAACATTTTATGAGCTCTTCATGAGATCTCAGCGGGTAAAAATAATGCCATATGTACACGCATAAAATGATCACGTTTAATCCAGCACACAGCATTGTTTTGACTGTTCGGTAAGCAAGCTCCATATAAGCTCCTGCATCATATAAGCCGACCAATCAGGTTGTGAGCGTCTCCCTATGCCTTTGGTTCGGTAAATTTGGGTGCGCTGTTAAAAAAATGCCAGTGTGGACGCTAAGCGGACCAGGACTACATGTTTTGTTTTTGTTTTTTGGTCCAGACCAAACTAACCGAACTACAAGTGTAAGTACACTTAGGCTTTCACATCTTTAGTTCGGTTCATTTGGTCCGAACCAAGGGCAAACAATTATACATTGTTGCATTTTTCAGCTTTTTTGGTTCCTTTTCACACCACACTGATTGCTTTGTTCTGAACCAGTTGAAACGAACCAAAACGCAGGCATGTGACAACATCCACATCACTCATTGGCCATGGCGTATTTCCTAAACTGCTTTTCAATTGGTCAGAATTTACATGTGGGAAAATTCCAGCAGAAGAGGCAAAGCCAGCAAAATATAATAACACTATGGAGAGACGACTGCGCGGGCTAGTTTTGTCCCTGGCCATAATCTACTACACTGTGTGTATTTACCACAGTATGCAAATACATTTCTATAATGAAGCGCGGATGCAACGTGAAAATGTTCTAATGCACTGCAGACGGCGAACGCGCATCGCTCGTCACTTCAAGCAGAGGCGTGCATTAATTATTAACTCTTGACATGCTTCCATCTTCCCGAAAATATTGCCAACAATCTATCAGGTAATAATGTCATGCACACAATGTCAGCACAGCCGACTATGGCAGCTGGTTCAGTCCAAAAATGATCAGTACTTTTGCAGTTGGTTCTGTTCGAGGTCGGATCACGTTCTCACCACAAACAAACCGCTCCAGAGTTCGTTTGAAAGCGTACCGAGACCGCCTCTTCAAGGAGGTCTCGGTACGCTTGTTTGGTCCGCTTTTGGTGCGCACCCGAGTGCGATTGCTGCTTTCAGACCTGACCAAACGAACCGCACCAAAGAGGGAAACGAACTCTAGTACGATTCAACCGAACTAAATGAGGCAGGTGTGAAAGCACCCTTAGTTGTACCAGAAACAACAACATCCCACGCACATGTTGCTTTGGAAATATTTCCCAATTTACAGCCCTGGAATGAAACCTCCCATCATAAAATGGCAATGAAAGTGTAAGCAGAGCAAGACAAGAGAGAGCTTTTTAATGCAACCCGACTTCTAATTTGTTGCTGCTTGTCAGTTAAGATCAAGAGCAGGGGGTTGCTCCTAAAATAAAGTCATGTGGTATGAAATGTTGTGCTCAACAGCCACCAAGCCACCGTTAAGTTAATTTAACTCAAATAATGAGTCAGCTGGAAGTATTCGGATCCTTATGCCAAATATCTGAATGCCATTGTATGTTTATTAGATTTTTAATGTTAAAGGGTTAGTTCACCCAAAAATTAAAATTATTTCATTAATTACTCACCCTCATGTTGTTCGACACCCAGAAGACTTTCGTTCATCTTCAGAACACAAATGAAGATATTTTTGTTGAAAGCTGATGGCTGAGAAAGGCTTCAGAAAGGCCTCCATTGGCATTCAGTACATTTCCACTGACCCACTCACAAGACCCATAAAAGGCACTAAAGACGACGTTACAAAGTCCATCACACTACAGTGGCTGTACAATAATTTTAGAATGCAACGAAAATAGTTATTGTGCGCACAAAAATCAAAATAACGACTTTATCCACCAAGTTATTGATGTGAACTCGAAGCATGCACGAGAATATGACGCAGCTCCACCATTCGAATACATGACCCGGAATAAGAGGAGCGCTGCTATCGCACAAGTTCACGTCAGAGACCTACACGGAAGACAATAACTTGGCGGATAAAGTCATTATTTTGATTTGTTTGTGCACAGAAACTATTCTCGTCTTTAGTGCCTTTTATGGGTCTTGTGAGTGGGGAATATACGGAATGCGAAAGGAGGCCTTTCTGAAGCCTTTTCCTCAGCCATCAGCTTTCAACAAAAACATCTTCATTTGTGTTCCGAAGATGAACGAAGGTCTTACAGGTGTCCAACGACATGAGGGTGAGGAATTAATGAAATATAATTTTCATTTTTGGGTGAACTAACCCTTTAACTCTACAGATATACTATTGAAAACAAAGACAAAGCTTATGTGGCCACTCTGGTTTTCCAAACCAGTTCACAGGGTTGCTAACTTTTAAGTTCAGGTTGGAGTGAGAATTTTTTATTGACAAAAATATTGATTTCGATCTTGATTCAGAGTCACTTTATATGTATATAGCCTACCGTAGGCCTACTTTTAAAGATACAAATATTTAGCTGAATGCTGTTTGCCTTTTTTTATATTATATATTAGGACGTAAGTTACATTAAATTACAGTAAAAAAAAAAAAACCTCACATTTTAAAAGAGCTATTGTTTTATCATGTGTAAATATTTATTTAAATGCAAAACCTACAATTAAGTAAGCAGTTATGACCTGCAATACACTTTAGAGCAACTAAACTACATATTTATTAAAGAGCCCTACAGGAAAATCACTGCCTTACAAATGTAAAATATAATTTTTCCAGCCACAAAATTTCTCTCTTTGCATTGTAATTTATAATACACTTTTTCTCTATTTTAACCTTAAATACATTAATTGTAATATAAATAATTGTATATAAATAATATAATTGTAATATATCATTTATTTATATTTATTTATTTATTTATTTTGCAGGTTTGTGCAAGAATTATGGTCTATAATTATATATAAAGATCCTTAAGATCTTCTCAAAATAAATGAATTTATTCTATATTTTAGAACTAAAATATAGAACATTTATTTAATTGAACAATAGTTAAGGTGTATGGTCACATTTGACCACCGAGGAGTATGACTAATAAGTATGAAATACCTAAGGGTTAAATACAAGAAAAACATTAACATCAATGCTGCTCCATCACTCTCCATGATAAAATAATACTGTAAATGTTGTTGACGTAATAATCAATGCACATGATGCTGTAATGTTTACCAAAAATTGCTGCAAATACCACTATTATAGTGAAGATGTTGTCTATCCTGCTTAAAGCCATTCAAATATTGACAGCGCTGGTTTGTTTGGAACGAGAGCTCCATGAACCACGTGACCGTGTGGTGGCGAGGGCAGCAAAATCAAAGCATGTCGCAAGACTTGCAACTCTGTTTTCCAATGGCCCTGGCTTTAACTGAGGCACTACAGCGATCGGTTATGCCACATTAAGTGTGCAAAACCAGTATTTATTGTTTGAATTTTGTATTATAACCTAGATAGATTTACTTGAGCAGAGTGAGAGGCTGTAAGCGTGGGTCTCAAACCAAATGTGTAAGAGGTGGCTGGCTACCCTGCAGTTCCTGTTCCTTCAATGGAAAAAAAATTGAAGTGAGCAGTTCTGAAAAAAGTAGTAAGCAGTATAAACTGAGCACAGGTGCTACTTGCTTTGATAATTTTGGATCGAACATAATTACGTTCCGATAGTTTAAGTGGGTCCAAATACTGTACTTTTTGAGGCCATTGTACTTCCATCACGTGATCTGCAATAAACTAAGAACAGATGTGCAAATGCTCTTATTCAACAATGCCAACCACAGAGCTCGTGTGGAAAAAACTGGTCAAATCTTTCCTTTCACTTTGTCAAAATGTCTTGTGTACTGGAACAAAAAAATATGCTAAGTTTGTCTCAAACACTCACAAAAAACATGCATAATAACTTACCCAAGAACATTTGATTAAACAACACTTAAATGCAAATGTTCAACATAAAGTGGCAATGCACTACATTTACATTTAATCATTTAGTGGATGATTTTAAGCTAAATTAGCAACACCACAAACAATTTATCATAAGAGCCAACAACATTCATAGTACACAATGCAAAGTTTAGTACACACTAGAAAAGCAAAGGTGAAATGCATTTTAACAAAGAGAAACAGTTTTTTATATAGTAGTAAGTGCCTATGAGTAATAGTTAAATGCTTATAGCCTTAGTTGTTAATAATATAATTCAGCCTTATATTAAGTATATGCTTTTTACAAAATTGTATTTTATTCTAGTATGAAAAAAAAAATGTGGATTGCTTAAATGTAGGCCACTTAAAGGAAAAGATACTGCCATGGGAATTTCTGCTGTGGCATCTGACTGTAAACATCCACACCCTCCGCTCTAAGACAGACATGCAAAGACTGAGTGCTTCTGTTCCCAGGCAGACCAGGGTATTGTGAAGATGGACAAAGGCCTAGTATGACACTAATGCAGTGTTAACATACTTCTGCCAATGCACTGAATGAATGCAAACAGCAAATGGCATAAAAGCCAACAGTATTGCCATAAAAGCAGCTTCAGGAGGAACACAAATTCTAAAAAGTCCCAAATCACTCTCAGAAATTAAGTACAAAAAAGTATCTGGTATAGAATCCTTTCAAAAGGTACTTATTTGTACCTTTAAGGTACTAATTTGCATCTTTTAGGTGTAACTAATGTAAAAAACAAAGAGGAAGCTGTAACTAATGTTACCTCCCAAGTGACAGCTTCTGTACCTTTCTTTCTGAGAGTGAGAGATGTCTCTGAAAAATGTCAGTCACCGAAATTTCCCACATTATGGGAAACCAACATTTGAACCAACATCTTGACATAAAAACCAGGATGACTGCACAGAAAATATTTGGATTAAGCTAAACACTCCCATCCTTACCATTACTCATGTAAGAAAACATAATAGCACAACTCAATTTGTGGTAAGTAGCTCAAAGAGAGCTTCAAAGGGTTTGTTCACATGCCGAAAGCAAGAAAACATGCACACTTACATACAAGAGGAGATAGCATGAAGTGACTTTTTTACCACTTTTTTTGTAAGCACCTTCCTCCGCAGGCATCTTGATGCTCAGTGGCTCTATCTGATGATCTGATATTCCTTTCTCACTGTAAGTCTAGCATAACGTCCCACTATCCGACTTCCTGATTTCAAACTTGCTGCTGTTGAAAACTGGTTGAACCAGTCTTGAACAGGTTTAAACTAAATGAAAACACCCCCTTTTCAAGCAAGAAAATATTGGATTTCTCGATTTGACCTTTCTAAACATGGCTTTTTGTGTCCCTTCTGAATGGTCTTTAAGTTCAGTTTTCTTGTCCTTTTGTCTCTGAAGGACTAAATGGAGCGGTTTTGTGTCTGTAACATCAGGAGAGATCAGAGCTGGGCGTGACGGCAATGATACCCGCTCGATTAATTTTGTCCTGTAGACAGTTTTGCAAAGCAACTTTATCGCGCAAGTATCTCTAGAAGCATACCATGATACCAGCCTGAGTGATTTTTTTTTAGGTCGCAACACAATTATTGCTTGTACATTTATCAGTGTGTGAAATCTAATGTGGTATATCAAAATATGCTAAAAGTTTCACAATATCTAGTCGTACCTGCTTATGTGCATCTCCACTCATGCAGATACTGTCATTAATTAGAGCTAGTAATGTCATGTCATTAAAGTGACAGATGTTTTGGCAGAAATGTGCTTAGAATCAGACCAAATAGAAAGTGAAAACAATCAAATCAATAAAAATGTAATCGAAACTGACTAGTCATAGTAACTACAAACCTGAGGAAAATGTGCAAAGCAGTTTTTAGTATCACTAATAAAAATACTATTTTTTTATTACACTATTTTATTAAAACATACATTAGGGCCTATATACATTACTCTGCCATCTGCTTTTCCTGTAGGTGAAATAATTTTTCAGTAATGTTGTAATCCCTTCATTATGGACCCCTCTAAAGGGACATGGTGGTGAAAAAATAAGTCACTGCTTGCAATAATTGTCCATTCCTCAGAGAAACTGTGTTTTCTCACAAAAATGAAAGTAAATTGCGTGTTATTCAGCACGATTTTTGATGTGAAGCTGCTAATAATCTTTATTCACTAATATAGCTTCATTTTATAGAATTCAAATCAGAGATACGTGCAAAAGATAATGACTGAAACATACTGAGAAGCAATGACCAAATGACCAGTAATGTCCAAAATAGTCATTGCCCATAAAAATATGCCCTGTACTTAAATAAGTAAAGGAAAAGATCAAATCAATAGCACTTCCATTTTTTTAAATGACTAATGGAAGGGAAGCTGCTATCAGCAGTTCATTCCCTCAACCGGATATGATCACAAGAAGTCTAACTATTACTGTAAATGGAGCTTAGACATTTCAAAAGACAACTGACAATCAAGAATATATCAATCAGTGAGAAAACGTAAAGGATCCGAAATGCTGTGCCGGTTTATATCAGTCTTTTCCTGTCGTCTGGCTAATGAGGAAACAAAACACTGATAAATTCAGGCTTTCCCCTCAAGTTCTCAGTGAACCGCTGTGATAAATCATTACATCATGTTAACGTGACAATAATACTAGATGAAAGTATAGAAGACCATTATAGCCTTACAGCAAAAGACATGAAGACTGTAGGTTTGATGTACAAATGTTTGTTTATATTTTATTTCTATTTTTTAGATTATTAAATTAAATAATATCCAGGCCTTATAATGGGAATGAATGTTACCATAGATTTTGAAACCACAAAAAAGCACATCCATCCATCATAAAAGCAGTCCACACGGCTCCAGGTGGTTAAAAAAGGCCTTCTCAAGTGAAGGGATACATTTTTGTAAGAAAAAAATATCCATAACTTTATAAACTATAAACACTGGCTTCCAGTAACAGCCATACACAAGTCTTGTTCCGGTGGAAGAGTGACCTCTGACCTGACGCATGAAAAATGTCATATACACAAATACAGATTATGGGATAATTTTCATTTTTTGGATGAACCAACCCCTTAAGCATTCGCCTTTAAAACAATGGAAATGTGTCTGCTATAGAATTCACATTGCATTTAGACAATATAAACTTCCCAGTAACAAACATTGCTCGCAAACCATATAGAGAAATCCACTGAATGTAAAAGTTATCCCTTCCCTAATTTGAAACAGCTGCAGTCGCACTCTGTCCCTCAACAGCAGAAATAGCACATAAGTATAGCTCAGAAGGACGTGCAAGTTTAAAATTAAAAGGTAAACGCCTTATTTTATATCTTTAAAAAGCGCCATCCTATATAATTACTGGTACATCCACTCCAACTCATGGGAGCAGACTGTGCTCTATGACTTTGGTTACCACCAGCTATACTTTACAAGGAGATGCTAAAACCAGGGCTTAATATTAAAGCAAGTTTTGCTAATTGTTTCAAATATTCTGGTGGCCGACAACTAAGCAACAATGTAAAAGCAACATTGTATTGAGGGGTAACTGAACTCTAGGACAAAAACCACATGCAAACTATTAGAACAACCACAACTGACCCTTTCACTGGTGTCCATGTAGTGTCCAAGGAGATGCGTTCATACACACAACAGCTGTGTAGTTTCATATATCTGTATGCAGTTTCAACTTACTGTATTTGCTTGAACATAAACTGGAAACACAGTTCTCTTACAAGAGAGACACCCATCTTTTTTTCCCAGTTTTATAATAATAAAATCTACTGTTTTCATATTTTTCAACTATTTAATGAATATAAACAAACACGCACACTATCAGTGCCAATAAACGCTTAAACATTTCTATCATGCTGCCACATACAATAAACATGTGAAGAGAAGCCAAAAGTACAGCATTTATTTGGTCAATCTCTAAGTTTACAATTTAAAATTACATTTACAAATTTAAAATTAAAGACAAAAGCCACAATGTTTACAAATATGACTGTTAGTAGTAAGAAAAAGCACTAGGCTACACATAAAAAAAGGTAAAGTACTTTCTGAGCAAATCCCAAATTGTATTCTGACATATTAACGATAAATAACGGGGATTTTAGGCGTTGCCTTCCTAACACAGCAGCTTTAACACACATAACACAACTATGTTTCACCTTAACACGGCAAATAGAGTCAAAATAGGTAACAGATCATACTATTAGCGGAAGCGAAGTTATTCAAATTTATTTCAGTTTCTGTTTGGTAGCGTTAATATTTGAACTCTTATCACCAAACCACACATTTTCACAACAAACAGAAATTTACAGCAAATATAAAACCGAAATAAACTTGCCATATTTCAGCTTCTCTTCCATATCCATTTCAGGTTAAGGTGTGCGCGTGTGTACGAACTGGTGGACTATACTTAGTGGTCATGCGTTTCAGTTCACAACAAACTGCAGAGCAGACTAGCGAATCCTTACATGAGCGAGTGCTTTGATTGGCAGTTTCTGTAACCAATCACTGGGCTTTCTGCTATCTGACAAGTCGAGTTGAAAGACCAGTAAAATCTTGTTTTGTATGTTATACATATTCAGATATCATTAAACAAACAAGAAAGTAGATTCTCTAACAGCATTTGGAAGACTAATGGGTTATCATTACTTATTATGAATTGTTTGGGTCACACACGTCACTCTTGTGATTTATTTCTGTGATCGGTTCGAACGAATCATAACAAAGGAAACGATCAAGTTCAAAGGAACCACTCGTTCGCAATTCGGAGCATTAAACACGTGCTTTGTGTTTCAGGTGAGAGAAAAAAAGTTAAACAGGATTGCTTAATTTATTTTTAGTCTTTAACGGCGTGTACTTATTTTATAATTACTGATGGACAATCCGTCCTAGTGTATTCCTTGTATAAAAATATTAATTTTTCAAGGGTTACTGTTGCTCACTGCAGAACCAATGGGTGGAGCTTCATATACTTTAGCAAGCCGAATTTGCAATGCCTCTGGCTGTACTAATCATAATTTAGTTTTGACTAGTCAAAATTCCAATTCCGGATATCTGTTCTGCAATTTTGATTAGTCATAATTGGGATTAAGATATCAATGTGAATGTGACTAGTCATATTGTCCCATTGTCTTCCATTGGAAAATGGCTTCAAATGAGTTTTGACTAGTAGATATTGTAATTAAAGATAACTCAAATTATAATTGTACTAGTGGTGATTCTAATTAGAGATATCTCTAACTGGTGTTTGACTAGTCATAATCAAATTTAATATATCTTTAATTTGGTTTTTTTTAAGATGTCCAAAATATATTTGTAGATTTCTGAAAATAATGTATCATTTGTCAAACTACAATTGTTGATATCTTAAATGGGATTGACTAGGCAAAATTTGATATATTGAATTGAATTGTAATTCTTTCTAGTCAAATCCCTTTAAAAAAAAAAAAAAAAAAATCTTTATGTTATCTTTATGTTAATTATCTTTGTGACTAGGAGGACTTTTAATGTAGATATCTGGAATTAATATTCTGACTAGTCAAAACTACTTCATAGACGTCATTACGATGACCAGATGAGCTGGCCGTTGCCATCTTGCCAGAAAATGGGCAAAGAGGTAGGATGTAGGAAGAGCTTAGGTGATGCAATGACTAGCAGTCAGTGGATAAATGGCAATCCACCTGTCACTCAACCTGACCACACCCTTAATTATGCAGAACTTTAAGGCTTTATATAATGTAAAGGAATGAGTTATAAAAAAAAATTCACCCCCCTGACAGTGGTGGAAATGTTTTTTCTGCTTTAAAATTAGCAAGAGTAAGCGCAAATCCTGGCAGCAGCAGGTCGCAGCGCCACTTCCGGTGGCACCGGCAGCTTCCATGGACTTCTTCTGGCAGCTGCCAGAGTTTGTGGCAGCTGTCACGGACTTCTTCTGGCAATGCAACTGCCACGGTCTTTCGCGGAGTTTGTCACTGTTGGTCAGCTGCCTATAGTACTACGCATGTGTGCAAAACACACAAACATTTTTATTTAATGTAATGCTTTAGTTAATAACTAGTTGCTTGTATATTACTATATTTGTCATGAGTTAGGTTTGGCTCCTTTCTCTCTCTCAGCTGTGTGCTATCACAATCGGTGCTGTTCCTCTTTACGTGCTTCCCTCTGGCTGTTTAGTGACTTGTGTTTGTGGCTTCCTTGCCAGATTATTATTGAATGCATCTCGATCTAGTTCTCATCTCTCGTTTGCCCTGTCTAGTCTGGTCGGATTGTCCAGTGTTTGTGCTGGTCTCACCTGTGTTTCTGTCCAGTCTCCTGCTGTATGTGAGTACTCTCTGGACGCTGTCTGTGGTGCTGAGTGCTTTGTCTGGGGTGGTTTCGCTCGCCACTGCCATCCCGCTACGAGCTCAAGACTTCGGCCCGTTTCTGAGGACCGTATTCCTTTGTTTAATCCCTGTGTTATGCTCCAGATCTGCAACACCCGTTGCTGTGAACGCCTAAGTGATCTGCCTAAGTTCCTTTTGTGACTTAATAAACATTTCTGTTCTGCACCTTTGCATTTGGGTCCTTTCTACAATCTCTGACAATATTAGCTGTTTATTAGTACTCATAAAGCACATAATGCCTTATTATGAGTGGCCATATTTTCAATACAACTTTTTCAATGATCTTGCCTGAAGGGGAGATTTGAGATTGGTCTGTAGTTTGTAGATTTCTCTTTTTCAGGAGAGGCTTAACTATTGCAATTTTAACAGAGTTTGGAAACATCCCATTGTGAACTCCTCACTTCTCTATGGAATGTTTCCAAACTCCGTTAAAACTGCAATAGAATATAAATGATAATAAAAATATAAATGATATTCGCTTAAATACTGATACAGGCAAAACATCAATTCTGGTACTACTGGACCTCAGTGCTGCATTCGACACTGTTGACCACAACATACTTCTAGACAGGCTGGAAAATTGCTTACCACAACTATGCTGACGACACCCAGCTCTACTTAGCACTGTCACCTAATGACTACAGCCCCATTGACTCGCTGTGCAAATGCATTGATGAAGTTAACAACTGGATGTGCCAAAACTATCTTCAGTTAAACAAAGACAAAACTGAAATCACTACATTTGGAAACAAAGATGAAATTCTCAAGGTGAACGCATATCTTGAGGTGAAAGGTCTGATAACAAAAATCAAGTCAGGAATCTTGGAGTGATTTTGGAGTCAGACCTGAGTTTCAGTAGTCATGTCAAAGCAATAACTAAATCAGCATACTATCATCTGAAAAAAATTGCAAGAATTAGATGCTTTTTTTCCAGGCAAGACTTAGAGAAACTGGTTCATGCTTTCATCACCAGTAGGGTGGACTATTGTAATGGCCTTCTCACCGGCCTTACCAAAAAGACCATTAGACAGCTGCAGCTCATACAGAACGCTGCTGCCAGGATTGTGAGCAGAAGCAGAAAATATGACCATATCACACCAGTCCTCAGGTCTTTACACTGGCTTCCAGTTACATCTAGGATTGATTTTAAAGTACTACTACTTGTTTATAAATCTCTCAATGAGCTAGGACCTACATACATCGCAGATATGCTGACAAACCCAACAGATCACTCAGATCAGCAGGATCAAATCAGTTAGAAATACCAAGAGTTCACTCAAAGCAAGGAGAGTCTGCCTGCCAGCCGTAGTTGGAACCATCTTCCTGAACAGATCAGATGTGCTCCAACAGTAGCCACATTCAAATCCAGACTCAAAACACTTCTGTTTAGCTGTGCATTTACTGAATGAGCACTGAGCCACTGTACGTCCGACTGATTGCACCTTATCTTATCTGTATATTCTTTTTATAATTGTTTTAGTGTACCTTTGTTCTTATCTTAGGTTATTGTTATTTTATGTTTATTTGAGTTAAATATAATGAGTGAAAACTGGGTTTGATGGAAATAGTAAGTGTGACAGTAAGGTTTGAGTATGTGTAAATCTGTGGAGGGTATGATGAGTGAGTAAAGGTTTAAACAAGAAGGTTCCTGAGTAAAAATCAGGGAATAGTGATTGAAATGAATGTTATGAACATGTTTGAGAAAGAATTGAAGGATAGGTGTTCTAATTAAGATGGGACATGTATGTAGGCTGTAAACTGAAGGATGTTTTATTTTTATTTCAGACCATTAATGTGGATCTGACCATTTTATTTTTAAATTATAAAAAATAAAATGGGTGTAAAAATAAATACCATTTTAATTATAAATAAAAATTAAAAGTAAATAAAATGTATTTTTAAATTAACTTTACAACTAATATATATATAATATTATATATATATATATATATATATATATATATATATATATATATATATATATATATATATATATATATATATATATATATATAATTATAGCATAATTCAAGAGTGAGACACTTTTATTTAAACATTTAAAGGGTTAAAGGGTGAGTTCACCCAAAAATGAAATTGATGTCATTAACTCCTCACCCTAATGTCGTTCCACACCCGTAAGACCTCCGTTCATCTTCAGAACACAGTTTAAGATATATTATATATTTAGTCTGAGAGCATATCCAAGTGTATGCACACTTTACTGTCCATGTCCAGAAAGGGAATAAAAACATCATCAGAGTAGTCCATATGAGACATCAGTTGGTTAATTAGAATCTCTTGAAGCATCGAAAATACATTTTGGTCCAAAAATAACTAAAACTTTATTTAGTATTGTCTTCTCTTCCTTGTTTGTGTTCAAACCTCAAATAAAGATTCAAACGGTTATGAATCAGTAAATCAATCAATGATTCGGATCTCCAATGTCACGTGATTTCAGCAGTTTGGCATGCAATCCGAATCATTGATCGTTTCACTGATTCACAGCTATTTGAATCTTTATTTGAGGTTTGAACACAAACAAGGAAGAGAAGACTGATGCTGAATAAAGTCGTAGTTTTAGTTATTTTTGGACCAAAATGTATTTTTGATGCTTCAAGAGATTCTAATTAACTAACTGATGTCCCATATGGACTACTCTGATGATGTTTTTACTCCCTTTCTGGACATGGACAGTATAGTGTGCATACACTCGGATACGCTCTCGGACTAAATATAAAATATCTTAAACTGTGTTCTGATGATGAACGGAGGCCTTACGGGTGTGGAATGACATTAGAGTGAGTCATTAATGACATAAATTTCAAATTTTTGGGTGAACTAACCCTTTAAGTCCAACCAAATGGCCGTGCAAACCCTCACACTCAGTGATGACATTCACAGGTAACGTTGGCTAAAGACAACTGAAGTGCTTTTCAATATGGTCGTTCAAGCTAAATAATAATAATGTAATACTTATTGCCTTTGGGGATGATACACTTCGCCCTGTCTGACCATATCCTTTAGATGCCATACCGTGGTAACACTGTCCATGTTTTCCAAATAGTCATCTGGTCCCAAATGCTTTGAGCAAAAACGCAGTTTCTTGTTTGAATCTACTGGTGTTTTGATATCTGTGGTTCAGAACAGCCAACCACTGATTCTTTCGTTACTTGTTTTTCGTTGGTATTCTGTGAAACATGATGTATGCTATAAGCTATATGTATGTATATTATATATATATATATATATATATATATATATATATATATATATATATATATATATATATACACACACACACACATATAATATATATATATATATATATATATATATAATATACAGTTGTATTATGCTTGTATTAAGTATATGATGGATGCTATAATAAAAAGTGCAACCACCAGATACAGAGATCGGCTGAATGGACTCAAAAACGGTAAAACTCAACTGTTTAAAGGTGTCATGAACTGGCTTTAAAAAATTTTTTTATACTATTATGAGGTCAACTAATGACGTTTGTGTGGTTTTTACATTCAAAAACATCATAAATATTAAGTAATAGGCTATTTTCTACACTGGTTTTGAGGGTCTCTCCTGAACGCTGGGTTTTGATGGCCGTGCAGCACTGGAGACTCGGAAGTAAACGCCCGCGGCTTTTAGGATTGGATTGGATAAGATTTGCATATTTAATGAGCTTCAGCTCACTGTTCGGTTCAGTTCACATACACACGCGCCCTTCAAATGTCAAATGTCACGTCAAGAGAGAAAGAATAGCAGAACAAGAAAGGAATATTACGAGATTCATCTGCCTTTGAATCAGGATGTTGAGCTTTGCGAGCCCTGGCCCATACATGTCTGAGTCAAGCGTGTGCTAAAGCTAAGGTATGTTCTGTTAGACACACATAAGCAAAACAATCTATAACAATGCAGTACTACATATAAAAAATGTTTTCCTCACATAAGTGAGTTGCATCATTCCTCTGGTCGGATCCAATATAAAAGAAACAGCATTGTGTTTTAATCTCAATGTGTCTACAAATCCAGCGTCAACTGAGACTTGTTTTCAAACGCTTCTGCTGTGAAATGAAGCAAACACACAAATGTTCTTCCTAGGGCTGAAACGATTAGTCGACAGTGTAGACAATAAAAAATATCTTTGTTGTCGAGTAGGCTAGTCTTTGATCTCATGTGACCTAATGTAAGGGCATGCAATATCGCGATTTGACCGCTATGGCGCTGTAGCGCTAGAGTGTAATGCAGCCCGTACAAATGCTATTGCGTAGAAAAAAACAGCGCGAATTATAATATTATTTTTGCCCTCTTCCTTCTTTTCTTTCTCTTCTCTCTGCTTCCTTTTTTCTTAGGTTTATTGTTCAATAGAATTGAACTTTTTACATACCTTTTGATTTGAAAGATGGTTTGTATTTCTTGTATGTATCGAATTTTTTGTTTGTTAATTTTGCAATAAAAAAAATAATACAGGCACACAAAAAAAGAAAAAAAAAAGAACGTGCAGTGAAGCAAAGTTAGAGGCGTAACTGTAACGGAGCCTAGCTGGCAGCTGATTGGTCAGCTCAGTACCTCATAGGGTTAACCCATTGGCTCACTTTCAAGTCCATCAAAGATACAGAATTAAAGTTAACCCTTTCGTGACTGGGTTAGACCGCTTAATAGGGTTTCTCATTATTAAACCTGGCTACACAGGGCTTCAACAAACGATTATTGTGTTACAATAATGACTAATAAGCTCGATCAAGCTTTATTATCCAAAATAAATCACATTACTGCAATTATTATTTGTACTGTAATCATTATTAATACTATTATTACTATTACTATTATTAGTTGTATTGCCTTCTCTGATAAAGAGATTTACCACTAGTTAGTTCACTTCAGCTGAAGAATGCACCTCTCACTGACTCCTTATTGTTCTGGGATGTTTCTACTCCAACATGCACATAGTTCTGCTCCTCTAAAAAGCAAGTTCCACCTTGCATGTTTTGCACACAACAGTAGGCTATTCTTAGTTTTAAGTTAGTTTTAATTGAAACTTTCTTACACTTTGCTAGATCGGATTCGCTTGCACTCATAATTCATAAGTCATAAAATCCCTTCTGCTTTAGTGAGCAGAGTTCTGCCTTTCAAAGATAGATCTCTTAACAACCAAATGTTAATTTTTTTCTGAGTTCACTGCACGTTCTTTTGGCGCTTGCACTTGAGCATAGGAGGCTGCCGTATCTGCTTGGTAAGATGGACAAAACAATATTAAGTGAATTAAGCAAGTTCTGTAATCATTATGGATTATACTTACTATATTTTATTGTAATATAGAGTGTAAACGAAAGCTGTGCCTGAATCCACTGTTGTCACGGAGCTAGTGATGGCCAAATGAGGCTTCCTGAACCACTGAGGCTTTCCAGCCCATTGGTTCGCCAAAAGGTTCATTTACCTGAAGCCTCATGAAACAGTGTGCTCCCTAGTGACACCTGCTGTGCAAAGCAATGCATCGCACACAAATCTATTCATCCTGAGCAACCAAATTGTCATAGTGTGGGCACACCCTTTTTCTATTGCCTGTGTATTAATAAAGTATTTTACTCTGCTTGTATTAACCTATGCACACACAACTCACACAAACACACAACTTTTTGTTCAACTATTCAGTAGTTCTTTGGGTTAGTGATGACAGTGAATGCCCAGAATGATTGTAAATAAATTATTGGGAGTGATTGGGAGTGCAATAGTGCAGTGCTTATGGGACTGGAATTGTGGAACAGCAAACTGCAACAGGGATGGGAAAAGCTTTTATATATATATATATATATATATATATATATATATATATATATATATATATATATATATGTGTGTGTGTGTGTGTGTGTGTGTGTGTGTGTGTGTGTGTGTGTGTGTGTGTGTGTGTGTGTGTGTGTGTGTGTGTGTGTGTGTGTGTGTGTGTGTGTGTGTGTGTGTGTGTGTGTGTGTGTTTGTGTGTGTGATTTTTATTTTATTTATTTAAAGCAGAACTTATAGGCTACATAGCCTATATAGGCTACAAGATCAGGGAAATGAAGAAATGAAGGTTTGTAAATCTTACATTGAATAATAACAAGGAACAGAAAACATGAATGCCCTGGATTTGCATAGGCTACATCATAATAGTCACAGAAAGAAAACCATAATAATACGGTTAAGACATCTCTTAGAATAAATCTTCATAATGCATCAAACATTTTGCACTTTTTTTATTTATAAGTTTAAAGGATGAAATAAAAGACTTAAATTCAGCAAGAAAAAGAGGAAAGCTTAAAGGAGACTAAAGCCATTTTTGCTTGTGGTAGCCTAAAAGAATTTAGCATAGGGCATACAAGATAAAGAAATTAACAATAAGGGACAGTAATTTGGGGTTTTCGTAATAAAAGATAATCTCGAAGGTGTGAGGGCTACATATAGCCTAAAAGAACTTAATTCAGTTAAGTATAAAAAAGTGATACATCCAAATCCAAATCAAATTTAAGGCCATTAAAAGTGTTAAATGTGGTCTCAGAGGTATTATTTTTTTCCAAATTAGGTATTATTTTTTCAGACTATCAGGTGTCCTATTCTGATTGAAATTCTATCTGCGTTTGCGTTAGTTCGTTTAAATATGCGCTTTAGCATATCTGGGCACATAATTAAAGATCTTTCGTCTCCGTCTCAACCATAGACAGTAAAAGAAATGGACCGAGCGATCCCATTGACGTCAACGGCGAAAGAATGAAGTCAACCTAGGAGCACTCACTTCCTGATGGCTGAGCGAACTGCGCAGGCTCAGACTGAGCTTGATGACGTAGATGTGACGTGAGCCTCCTGTCTGACAGCTGTAGGTCTTCTAGTAGATGTGAAAAGTGAAAGCTGAATCACGTTGTTTAAATATTTTCTCCCGTTGCCTTTGGCTCACTATGGGCTTCTCCCCATTCTTCCCCCTTGACTTTATCAGACTTTATGTCTCCACGTCCCCCCGACTGTCTCATAGACAGTAAAAGATTGCCTGCGAGCGTCTCCTCAGGTCTATACGGTAATTTCTCAACTGTGCGACAGAGTCGCGTTGGTTATGACGCAATCGTTAGCCTATTTGTACAAAAACAGCTTCTGCGGGGCGATAGTGTAAGATACAAGGTAATGGAGCCTTTTATGAATTGTCGTGTTTCTTTAGAAATAAACAATGGACAAATGGAGTCTTTAAACGTCTCAGATGTAAAGTTATTCACTGTCAAAGTGACTCAAAAATGAATGGGAGTCAATGGGATGCTAACAGCAGGTGATGGCTTGGTTAGCAATGGCAGCCCCTAGGGGTGGAACGCTTTCCGAGCGCTAGATTACCCAATACAGTCTATGGATTACCCCCTTGGTCTCAACCGGTCTTAACTTATGTTTGATGCTGACGTCATATTCAGTGATCGTTCGGCATCATCTCAGAGCGCGCTCAACAGAAGTGTCTGGCTTACGTTTTATTTTAGACTTGCTTCAAGGCATATCTTCAACGACTGTCCTCATAAGAGCAATCTTAAATGATTTATATAAAGTCTAAAATGAACAAAAAGAGTTGTGAGAGAATGAGGCGCGATCCATAGACAGTATATAAACCTATTTTTTTACGGTCTACGATATAAACAGTGAGATCCGCGTGTCTGTTTGCTCTTAAAGGGACAGCAGCCAATAAAGCTTCCTGTCAGTAAAGTTTAGGAACAAACGGAACAGAGAAAATGACTCGCTGCTCTTAACTAAATAACTTTTGTAGCTTTAATAAGGATTAACTATTTAATTTATAGTTTATGCAGTGCAGACTGCATATAACTTTAATAACTTTATTACATTTCTGTATATTTCCTAACTGTTAAGACAGGAAGGGCATGAGTAAACATGACATTTATTATGGGTTTATGTTAGCATTGTTTTAAGTTTACTTAAATTAAAAATTGTTATGACTTTTTGAAGCCAATTTGATTTTTAATCGATTGACAGCACTATAGTTTTTAGTATCTTTAGTATCTTGTTAAATTCAACAACTTAGTTATAGAAATGTAATATTTGGCACAGGTTTTGTTGTTGGTAAAAAAAAACACTAAATGATTTAATTGCTGAATTACCAATTATTAATTGAAATCAAATGTGTATACAGTAATGCTTCTCCTGCAATTCAGTGTTGTGATGGTTTTTAAAAAAATATTCTTAAGGTAGTAAAAAAGGTATTAAAAAGTAGTAAATTTAACTTAAGGATTGCTGTATATACCCTGCAAGCCTGTAGTCTCTCTCTCATTTACTGACGCTTTCGCGCCTGATGCTAAAAATTTTTTTTTGAAATTTTTGGGAGCTGATTGGAGCTTTAGCTTTAATTTCTACATTTCCATAACTGTTTATTTCACACCAACATAATTAATTGTTCTGCATCTGCGAGAGTTTGGGCGGGCTTTTGATATCGCAGCTGTACTTCCTGCTCTACTTCCTGCTCTCTACTGCGCAACTCCGGTCCCGAAATCGCTACTGCGCAGACTCGGTCCCAAGATGTCCGCGCCGTGCAGGCCGCCTAAAAGCTTCAAATCTGCCAAGCGGAAAAGGATGATGTCGAGTCGTCCATATTTTTTTACGGTCTATGGTCAGTGCAGGAGCCTGACAAGCCAGACCCACATCAAGATGTTTGGTCTGGAAACTCACCATAGACAGGGCTCAATCCGAGGGGCGGGATAAACGGTTGTCTTTCAAACTCCCTCTGCACGTGATAGGATAGCGCTACACCAACCGGAGCAACGAAGGTGAAACAGAGCTTGTTGATAGATTAAACATTCGCCGTATCCGGTCGGCTAAACTACGAACACATCTTCCCTTTTTAAGAATGACTTCAGTGCCGTTCTTTGTTCTTTTCTCAGAGAAAAGCTTAACTCCAAGTCTTCCAGAGTCAAGGTCAAAGCTGATTCGAAAGACCGCCGCTGTTCGCCAGCTTCTGTGTTTACTAGAAGCACGCAAACACAACTCGGCCGTCGTCATTATGGCTGCGCCCGCCGACTCTATACACGACGTGATTGGCCCGTACAGATTGTGAGGAATACAGCTCAGAAGGGTATTGAGAATTCCTAGACGACACTTGCGGGCAGATTAAATTTGCTCCCGCTAGGGTGCGTCTAGATTTCTAGCAAGGGGGTAATCTAGCGCTCGGAAAGCGTTCCACCCCTAGGGGCTGCCATTGCTAACCAAGCCATCACCTGCTGTTAGCATCCCATTGACTCCCATTCATTTTTGAGTCACTTTGACAGTAAATAACTTTACATCTGAGACGTTTAAAGACTCCATTTGTCCATTGTTTATTTCTAAAGAAACACGACAATGCATAAAAGGCTCCGTTACCTTGTATCTTACACTATCGCCCCGCATAAGCTGTTTTTGTAAAAATAGGCTAACGATTGCGTCATAACCAACGCAACTCTGTCGCACAGTTGAGAAATTACCGTATAGACCTGAGGAGACGCTCGCAGGCAATCTTTTACTGTCTATGAGACAGTCGGGGGGACGTGGAGACATAAAGTCTGATAAAGTCAAGGGGGAAGAATGGGGAGAAGCCCATAGTGAGCCAAAAGCAACGGGAGAAAATATTTAAACAACGTGATTCAGCTTTCACTTTCCACATCTACTAGAAGACTTACAGCTGTCAGACAGGAGGCTCACGTCACATCTACGTCGTCAAGCTCAGTCTGAGCCTGCGCAGTTCGCTCAGCCATCAGGAAGTGAGTGCCCCTAGGTTGACTTCATTCTTTCGACGTTGACGTCAATGACGTCATGTTTATTGTTATATAAGATCGTTAGACGCTAACTGCAGTTAGATAACGTGAGCGGCGCTGCTAAAACTACTATATCCAGATGTTATCTGTCATATTTGAACAGTTTTGAGTCTCTGAGATCTTTCTGTCGAATGTGTTCATATGAAGTCGGCCCATTTAAGGAAGAACGTAGCGCCTGATATAAAGATTGAGTTGAATTAAATTGGTTGCCCTGTTTTGATTTGAAACACTATTTAAAGCTTCTTTATTGTGTAAATTCTGTATATGCTAGCATCATTTATGTATATATTCACCTGTTGTGCATGCTTCAAGAATCATAAAATAACATTGGTAAGTTAAGAACATTAAATTGGTAAAAGAAATTACCACCCCACATGGAAAGAACCTATATAAACATATGTTTCAATATAGGATTTGATATAGATTTTTAATATATGAGACTTATATAAAATTGGCCATTTTCCTATATTATATGTACATGTATGCACATATACCTATATATATATGCACTTATATGTGTGTATATATGCACCTATATGTTCAACTACACTGTAAAAAATTTAATTACAGGATATTGACGTTAATTATAATTTATTAAACTGTGGAAAAACGGATCAATTATGTCAAATTACACATAAAACAACAAATTTTCAAGCAAATGTATTTTACAAACCTGCTCTGTCCGGCATCTACAGTAATTTAATTTTAAAATATAGGTTTTCCATGTACTATAATAGCTAAGATATTATTTATAAAAATGCAGTAAGCACATCAATTAAAAAACATGTTTGCATATTTACTGTATTAATCTTTATTTTAAAAGAACCACTCACAACTTCAACCTCTAAGTAGGCCTACTTGTACATAAATAGCAACCTTTACAGCCAATTTCTGTTAAATTTACAAAATATAGTACAGAAACTGCACATTTACATTATTAGTCATTGTACATAACACATAGGCCTATGTCAAAAAGACAATGATCTTTATATTTTTATACTGTAACATTGCAGTTATTATTTTATACATGTACAATTACATTTTATCCAAAGCAACTTACAAATGAAGAGTACGGAAGCAGCAATTAGTGCAGTGACAATTTTTTGTTAGTCTATCAGTTTACCATTTATTTTCTTTTGCGTGTATTTTAGCTATAGATGATCAAATCACTAATATAACAATATTTTTATCTCTATTTTTGTTACTTTAAGTGTTAAAATAGGCTAATTAACATCACAAATTCTAATGAAATCAAAAACATCTGACTAAAATTCCCAATAGGCTAAATCTATTTAAATCGTGTCTTTGCTTATTTGTTCATGAGAGGATTTAGGTAATGAGAGAGAAGAGGAGACGTAAACTTGCACTAAATTCATTCAGCGTTGAGACCGCATACAACTTGTTTTGATCGATACTGAGGGGATTATCTTCAAGGTAAATTAAATATATGATCATTATTTTCAACAGATTTTTGAATTTTGAAATTAAATTATTGAAAATAATTTATGAACTTGGCAATTAAAGAGTGATAAGAGTGACAATGAAACAATGACAGCAGCTCAACAATAAACATGGAATCATGTATGTAAACTTGCAACAGAACACATTTTAAATTATTTTACTTTTGATTATTTTATTTATTTCTGAAGAGCTCTTTAGAAGCCTGTATTGGTGTACTTTAAAGGGATAGTTCACCCAAAAATGAAATTTCTGTCATCATTTACTCTCCCTCATGATGTTCCAAACCTGTATGAGTTTCTTCGTTCTGTTGAACATAAAAGAATATATTTTGAAGAACGTTTGTAACCAAATGTTTGCTTTGGGGGCAACATTGACTTCCATGGTAGGAATGTGTCTTCATATGTGTTCTACATAAAGAAATGCATACAGGTTTGGAACAACTTGAGGGTGAGGAAATTATGACAGATTTTTCATTTTTGGGTGCACTGTCTCTTTACTCCAACATTATGAAGCTGCAGACTCGGAGCCTGCATCCACAGTCCCGCATTCTCAGACCCCTCGTTTTTAAGAAACAGCGCCTCCTGCTGTTCTGAAGACCGTACAACACCCTTATCCAAATAAGATGCAATATTACGTTATCGTTTCATTTAAAATTTTCATTTAAAAATACATTTACACAAAATATCGCTTTTGCAAACATCTTTGCATTCCCAAAAAATGTCATTGTTTTCACTGACTAAGTAGGCTACGCAGTAGATTTATTTATTTATTTAATAAAGAGTGTGGGCAATTAAAAGAAAATTACTGATGGACAAAATACAATTTTGAACTACAGATTGAACTATCCTCTGAAAAATATTATGTGATATATCGCTACAATTCTTTTTTTTTTTTTTTTCAATGTTTCTTTCAGGTTCACATGCTAATGGTTTAATTTACATATAATACGCAAGGCTAACATTACAAAACCATATTTTTTATATCTGGAATGCAAAGCATAACTCACACAAGAATAGACAAAACACCAATGATAAACGAGTCTGTAGGCTACTTTAATGACAATTCTGAAATTCAAAAATGTTTAACGTTAATCCTCTTTATTAATTTACTATTATGACTATATTATTATGTAATTATTTGTCCCATTTTAATCTAAATATTTTTTAAATATTAAACTGCTAAATGATAAATTGATAACATTAATAGGCTATAATCTATTAATTAACCGTTCTAATATCTAGAAAAGTAAGTCTGCCAAGCTCTGATAATGTATGGAATATTATATTATCTATTAAAAAAACAATAGGCCTACCTTTAGTTCACGGATGTGTCTGTCATCGCATACTTTAAGTCAGACAGTCTGAGACACTGAAATGCTTCTCTGCAAAGGGTGCAGTTTGTCTTAGGTTCATCTTAAGTTACTGGACAGACCCACTCATGATACCTTTTTTTTTCTATTCAGCCCTATATCTGGAAGTCCTCTTGCGTTCAAACTGTGGACATGTTTTTAAAAAACCGCGCAAGTTTCCAGCGCATGTTCTCGAGACTCCGTCGCTATGGCAGCAAAGCGCCGCTAAAACGCAATCTTGTGCATCATTTTGCTTTTCCTAAATATTGATTGGGACTAGTACCTAGCGTCCCCCCCAGACCTACGTCCTGGCCAGTGGGGTGGCCACCCCTGGTGGCGCCACTGGCTGCAGCTGGATACTATTGGTAACCACAGCAACAGTAGGCTGCTTGGGCGGGGGCAAACATGAATATTGTCATCATTTCCGACGTAGTTTTACATCTCTCAACTATTTAGCTAACATTTTTATTAACGAAAGTATGTGAAGACTGCAAAAGATGTTTGTTTAAATGCAGGGGTGTGCATTTCTCCGAATGGAATGCCACAAGTCTCGTGTTGTTGTATGCTAGCACTGATTGGCTGTATCGTTTTCCTCTTCCGCACTCTATCTAACCTCCCGATTTTTGCACGACAAGAAGTAAATCCTTGTTTTCTTATAAACTACAGGTATGTGGAACATCTGGATATGCATCAAATATGAGTGTTTATTAGCTGCCTGTTAGATTGTTACACTCTGACTGGGCTGTTGGCAGTAGTGGTTCAGTATCAAAGTAATTTACTTTCGATTTCAGATGTCACTGCTTAACTTGTATTTCTCAGTGTAGTTTCATTGTAAAAGTCAGTTTCTCTAGAGACTAACGTAAAAAAAACAGTTTAGTAAACGATGGTGTTTGTGGTTCTTTTTTTTCACAAAGCATATAGTGTCACAGGAAAACAATTATGATTACGCACAATTATTTTCGCTCGCAGAAATTAATAAGAATTAACTGGCATCAGGCATTTGATTTATTCAAATTATTATTTGTATAGAATAATTAATATATAAGGCAGCATGTTAATGTTGTTTAACTTTTTTGTCTTTTTAGCTAATTTAAAAGGATTGAAGAAGAAAAATGGAACATCAGCGTAAGTTGCCGTTTTTTAAATCCAACTTAGATGCAACACGTAAAATAATATTAGCACATTCAAAAATCACTTGACCTATTTTTGTCTGGGGTTGATTTATTTGTTTGTTACTGTGTAATGAAGATAAAAACTACATTTTTTTACCTGATGTTTGATATTTACTCAGATGCTGAATTTGTGGACACGCACTATAAATATCTCCTTCAAAGAATTACATCTGTGATGCCCATCGCTGATAAGCTGTATGAAAACGGAAAGCTAACCTGGGGAATGTATTCAAAGATTACAAATGCAAATAAAATTACCCAAATTACAGAGCTCTTAAAGGCTGTAAAATCTGGAGGACCTGCAGTAAAATCTGCTTTTTATGAAATACTGCAAGAACTTGAGCCTGAGGTCATTCAAGAATTTGAAGGTACAGTAACAGTAGGTGAAAAAAAATGGCAAAAACAACAAATGTAAACTATATACTGGAACTCAACTTTTATTTTCAATGGATTTTCCAGGTTCATCCTCACAGACCGCCCATGGCAAACCGGGAACTGAGTCTTACCATCAAAAAGTAGAAACAGAAAAAAGGGAAGATCAGACAGACAGACCTGATGATGATCTCATCAGGTGCAACCCATCCTCAATAAAACACAGAAGCAAAATAGAGGAGCTCAAGAAAGATCCCTCCAAGAAAAAAGTCAGTAACATCTACTTTTCTAGAAGTAATAATTACATTATTGGCTCTGGGGGAAGTGGCACAGTATATCTTGGCCTGAAGGAAGATGGTACTGAGGTGGCCATTAAACGAATAACCAAGGACCCACGGAAGAGCAAAGACTTTGAAAATGAACTGAAGCATCTACGAAATTTAAAGCTTGAGAGCAAGAACATCGTCAAGTATGTGGACTTAGCAGAGGATGAAGATTTTTATTATCTTGCACTACAGCTTTGTGAATATGATTTGGAGGACTACATGGACGATCTTCGTCAACAGGAACAAAAGGACAAAGAAAACGCCTTGAGGAAAATAGTGAAGGAGGTGCTTCTTGGCCTTCAAGTTCTTCACTGTGCTGGAGTGATTCATCGTGACATAAAGCCTAGAAATGTTTTGATAGGTATTATGTACTACTTTTGTAGCTTTACTATGAAAATATCATAATTTAGACTGTAACATTAACTTTATGTATATATAGAGATAGAGAGTGAATGAGATGACATAAAAGCTCTTAAAAATATTCTCATCAGATTCAGGAAAAAATGCCAGACTGGCCGACTTTGGCTTAAGTCGAAAACTTGAGGAGGGCAGAAGCACAGTTCATACTGTTAGAGCTGGAACACAAGGCTGGGAGGCAACGGAGATTCTGAATCAGTCTGAAAAGAGTGGTTATAAAAAGAGCTCAGACATTCAGGTTTGTGAAATACAGCAGTCATGAGGTTACTGAGAGTTCACCAAGCTAAGGGTGGATTGTGGATTCATTTTTACTGGTGATTAAACAATGAGTTCTTTAAATACTTGTAATTATTTAAAGAACTATTCTTTAAATAATTTTAAATTGTGGTCAAAGTGATAATGATCATAGAGTCTGGGTCAGCTTCTTTTGTGCATGAAAATCACTGAGAGAGTGCAGGCTGATTATAAAGTCCTGTTCAAATAGGCAGTTAAGAAGATTATTACATCAAACTTAAAGGAATTATCAGTCATCAGTAACTGGCCTTATGTTATTCTAAACCCATGACATTCTTTGTTCCATGGAATATAAATTATGTTTTTCGATTTAAACAAAAGTAAATAGGGGATTCTGGTGCCATGCTTCAAGTCCCTATTCACTTTCATTGCAGAAAAAAGGACACAAAAGGAGTCCATATGACCAATGCAAAAGATTCAAACAATGATTTATAGTCACATAAATATTATATACCAATTCTTATCCAGAGGTGGACAAAGTACACAACTTCATTATTTGAGTAAAAGTAACAGTACTACTGGTCAAATATTACTCCATTACAAGTGAAAGTTGTATAAACAGATTTTTACTTGATAAAGTACAGTCAGTAAAAGTACAGAAGATTGTACTGTACTTTGTAGCTTGTTTTCAAAGGTACTTAAGTATCAAAAGTAAATTTCCTTCTTTATGTCAATGCATTATTTTATTATTGTTGTAAAAAATGCACATTATGCCATCATGGTTTAAGCCAGTCAGTGATGCTCCATCTGACATACTAACATACGACTAACTTAAACTCATTTAAATACTTGTATAAAAGTAACAAAGCTGCTGTCACTTTAAGGCAGAATGCACAGATCCAATACACTGATACACATCTGATATTCTCACAACTGTTTACCTTCACTTAAGACATAATCAACTTTGTTTATGTGAATACTCGACAAAATGAACATTTTGACATCCAGTGTCTTCCATTTTGCTATAAACTATTAATCAATGTTCAATAAATGCAGTGAAATCATTGAACTTCACGTGACTCTACAAGAGTGATTCCTGAAAGGCTTTCTGCAAAAACCCAAACACCTTTTAAAGAAGAAAAAAATCTTCCACTGACTTTCAAAGCTGCTACAGAATTGACTTTCGACTTCGAGGACCTTGATAGAAATGTAGTGGAGTAAAAAGTATGATATTTGTCTTTCAAATGTAGTGAAGTTAAAGTCATAAGTTTCCAGAAAAAATAATACTTAAGTAAAGTACAGATACTCAAAAGTGTACTTAAGTACAGTACTCAAGTAAATATTTTTAGTTACTGTACCTCTGTTCTTATCAAATCATATCAACTCTGCTAATAAAAATAGTATAAAAACATGCAGTTTTGTGGTAAATATTACATATTATAAATACAACAAATATATGGGGGTCAAAAAGTTGCTTACAGGTTTTACACTTTGTCATTTTACGGTTTGTCATTGAATATAACAATTTATTGTTCTGTTCCTTGCTTAAAGATATTGAAGAAAAGACTAATATTTTATGGTGTATTTTGGTAACATTTTATTTTAAGGTAACTTGTAACTTGTTGTAACTTGAGGAACATGTACTTACTTAAGTAATAACATTAAATTATGCATAATTACAAGTAACTAACCGTAACTTAATTTGTTACTTCGTAACTTAAATTAATATTACTTGTTACTTATTTTATTTGTCTTTTTTTGAAACTTGGTAGCCCCATTCACTTTCATTATATGAAAAAGCAAACAAATCTTTCAGAAAATTCACCATTTGATGTGTCAACAAAATAAAATTGATATGGATGAGTAAATAAAAAACGCTTCACATTTTGCCCAATTTATTGCAGGTTGCTGGGATGATGGTGTATTACATCCTCTCTGATGGAAAACATCCTTTTGGGGACAAAGATCGCGAGGGGAACATCAAGAATGGGATGTATTCTCTTGAACATGTACAAGATATAGTAGCCAAGGATCTCATTGAATGGATGATCAACAAAGAACCAGCAGAGAGACTGACTGTTGATGAGGTCCTACGGCACCCTTATTTCTGGGATGATGACAGGTAAATTATAAGTGATGGTTGTACAAAGATTTGGTAATTTTGACTTCTTGCATTCATCTTATTCCTCTTCCTTTTCATCTTTGTGGAACGAACAATATTTCTAAGTACTATAAAACTAAAATTCACTGTGATTGATTGTGATATTTGCCATCTACTTTTCTGGGATCAATCTTCTGGTGGTCTTCCACCATGATTTCTCATTTTTGGAATGCTCAGATTGTTTCTTTTGTTTATTACCAGTTCATCAAATGGTATTCTTGCATGATACTCTGACAAAAACAGCGCTTGAATCCCCTGTCTTAAACTGAGTCACTGCCAGGACCTTGTTTTAGATTGTAGACTCTTCATCTTGGCATCTATCTTGAGCTGTGAATCGTTCACCAAAAAATTAGAATTCTGCCATTATTTTCGCTCTCTCATCTCATTTCAAACTAATAAGTGTGACCAAAGAGCACACCAGTCACAAGAACCACATTTATGATGCTGTTTTGTCATTTTAGGAGCTTGACACTGTAGGGGTGTTCGATTGCAGTTTTTTTGGAGTCGACTCCGATTCCCGACTCCCACTGTGGGACTCCTCGACTCCATTTACTTTACATCAAAACAGGGTTAAAAATTAGACAAAATTGCTGTTGTTCCACACTTAAATTATTTCCCCCCGACACAAAGTCCTAAAATCCTCTTATTAAAACCACACACTTTTAGCTTGGCCGTCCAAATTAGTGCAATTGCGATGACTTTCGTGGCTATCAACGTTTCTGTATCTACTGCCAATCCATAATTTTACATAGAAAAAGTCACGAAAAAAGATGTTGTCAAGTGATGGCGCTAAACGCACTTGATCATTGTCTTAAAAGGTGAGTTAAAGATACCATACATAAAATAATGCACACTATTGATGCGTTTCTTCTTGATGTTAGTATTTTATGATTTATGATTAGTTTAATGAACACATGGTTAACCATGGGAAACCAAATCTATATTGCAATAATATATCCCATAAATTAAATGAAAGCTAGCATGGAAGCCTATAATTACAAACTAAAGTCGCTGTGATTGTTTTCTATTTCTTAAGTAAGCACTCAAAAAAATGTGTGTGACAAAGTTTGTGCGACAGCTCTCTGACGCGGTGTATTATGTCAGCACTGTAAAAAATTATTTCAAAAATAAGTTACCTGGTTGCCTTAAAATTTTGAGTTCATTGAAATTAAAAATTTGAGTTAATACAACGAACATTTTTGAAAATCGACAACCTTTATTTAAATATTATTTAAAGACTTTTTAAGCATATTGGGTAATTGTGTGTGTTTTATTTGTGATGACACAGTGAAACATGCCAAATTGTCCTATTTCATGATTTATCATATTTTTTATGTGGTTCAGATACAATACAATTTTCAGTTTCTATTTATTAAACCAATTTCCTTCATTGTATCAACTAAAAAGATGTATTTCAATAAACTCAAAATTTTAAGGCAAGGTTACTTACTTTCCTAAGTTAAACCAAAAATATTTTTTTTAGTGTATTACCACACGGCTCGCTTCATTTCATTCACTCCTTGCTTATAGTGCACTCAACTGCCATGCACTTTAGATGAGAGATTCAGTAAACGATCAGTAAACAAGAGCGATTTCGGACACAGCAAACAGAGTTGACATCGAGCATGGATTCCCGTACTGGAGTCGACCCTGACTCTGGCGCTATTCAGACTCAAGGAATCGACTCTTTCGTATTCGACTCCCCATCACTACTTGACAGGCCTTATTTTCTTTAATTTTATTGATAAGTGTGTCCAGATAATTCACCTTAAAAATTTGAAAGAGTATAATAATGACAGTTTTCTTCCCACTGGTAATTTTGAACCGAAACAAATTTTTTATTAAAAAAAAAGTGTTCATTGGAGTGGTCCAAGACCCGGTGGGTTGCACCAACAATGATTAATCTTAAATCTCGATTAAATCAAGATTTATTTTATAATTCTGCTGCACAGAAGCTGACGAACGGCGGTCTTTCGAATCAGCTTTGACCGTGACTCTGGAAGACTTGGAGTTAAGCTTTTCTCTGAGAAAAGAACAAAGAACGGCACTGAAGTCATTCTTAAGAAGGGAAGATGTGTTATAAGTTTTGCCGACCGCATACGACGAAAGTTTTATCTTTCAACAAGCTCCGTGTCACCTTCGTTGCTCTGGTTGGTTTTAGCGCTATCCTATCGCGTGCACGCCATGCAGAGGGAGTTTGAAAGACAACCGTTTATCCCGCCTCTCGGATTGAGCCCTGTCAATGGTGAGTTTCCAGACCAAACATCTTGATGTGGGTCTGGCTTGTCAGGCTAACTCGCACGCGCTGTCGCAGTGTTTTCATTGCCTTCTTGGTCCGTAACATTTATATACGTATGCTTGGTATTATAATAAAGCTGCTATAAATAACAGACCAATTCAAATGTTTAAGTGCTTTTTTTATTTGTTTGAGCGGTGATTAAATATATTGCTTGATATTACACATCAAGATGTTTGGTCTGGAAACTCACCATTGACAGGACTCAATCCGAGGGGCGGGATAAACAGTTTTCTTTCAAACTCCCTCTGCACGCGATAGGATAGCGCTACAACCAACCAGAGCAACGAAGGTGAAGCAGAGCTCACTGACTGATTAAACATTCGCCGTATCCAGTCAGCAAAACTCCGAACACATCTTCCCTTTTTAAGAATGACTTCAGTGCCGCTCTTTGTTCTTTTCTCAGAGGAAAGCTTAACTCCAAGTCTTCCAGAGTCGCGGTCAAAGCAAAGACTGCCACCATTCGCCAGTTTCTGTGTTTACAAGAAACACGCAAGCGCAACTCGGCCGTCGTCATTATGGCCCCGCCCACCGACTCTATACACGATGTGATTGGGCCGTCCAGATTCTGAGGAATACAGCTCAGATGGGTATCTAGAGTTCCTAGACGACACTTGCGGGCAAATTAAATTTGCTGCCGCTAGGGTGCGTCTAGATTTCTAGGCTACAGTTATACTGTAATACGCAAAAAATATTTTATAATGTCTACATGTGTAACTGAATTCATGCTGAAGAAAACTGACAGCTCATTCACTCCATATAGAGTTATAAGTGTTATCTCATATGAGTCATGAAATATCATGTTACATAAGTTGTTTCCACAAGTTTGAATTTAAATTGAAAGAATGTGAAGAATGTGCTTTAATTATTTGTTTATTTATAATTTATTGATCAAATATAGTACTTAATAGGTAGACTAAATAATAAATAATCTCCCAAATTGTTTTATTAAATAATAGAAAACATATTAAAATGAAATGAAATTAGCTTTCTGGACAAAATAAAGTATAATTTAGTGCTTTGGGTCATTTTGACCCATGAGGGAAGGATTTGTTACAAAGTGAGAGGAAAGGATTAGGGGTTAAAGCTCAAAACACTGTAACGTACCTCAGAGAAACATTCATATAATAAATGCTGGGTTCGGCGTGCACTTTCTCAACATACAGCCTTGTTCTGTTGCCAAATTGCCCTGCTCAATGCCTGCCTTTTATTTCCATCAGCAAAGATGCAGTCCTCAGGAAGCTCGGTGATAGGCCTGAAGTCCAGAACTACGAGACTTTAGCAAAACTTCGCAACCTCTACATAGAAAAGGAGCGCACAGAGGAAACAGTGACCATCAGTGAGGCCTTCAGTGAACTTAAAATCGAGAATGAAAAGAAGTAAGGTTTATATATAAATATACACATACAGTCATGACGTGTGAAAAAGAAAGTACACCCTTTTGAATTCTATGGTTTTATGTATCACGAGGACATGATGGGGAAAAATCTGGCCTTTTGCAGGTCTTAAAACAAGGTAAATACAATCCCATATTACACTGTCATGGTTTTTTAACAAAAAGCGAGTGAAAAACGAAGTACACTCTATGAACACTCTATGCTTGTAGAACCGCCTTTAGCAGCAATATCTTGAAGTTCTCATTTTCTATGACTTTATCACTCTCACATTGTTGTGGACAAATTTTGTCCCACTTCTCTTTACAACGTTTCTTCGGTTCATTGCGATTTGTGGGCATTTGTTTATGCACAGACAGCTCCCTTTAGTATGTCCTGATAAGTAAAACCATAGAATTCAAAATAATTCACATGACATAAACACAGATACAACGTATAAATAAGCATGAATACAACATAGTTTGTTTGATTCATGAGTAACTCTTTTCTTGCTCATTTTTTATTTATTTTTTGTCCTTCAGGAAAAATGACATCCTTGCTTTAGTGGGTGAGGATTTAAAAAAGCTTTGGAAGCTCTTCAACACAGCAAACGCGGCCACAGACGGAAAAACCTTTTCTAATTGGCAATCAACGGTGAGTACAACTGTAAAACAACAAAACTCACCTCAGCACAAGACAAGAGCCTTCCTCTCCTTGCTCTGTACATGTTCTTGGTTAATTCAAGGCTGTGTTGAGACTAGTAATGTAACACTAGACCATCCATGCCTGTCAAGCACAAAAATTGAAAATCTTATTTGCAGCTTTCAGAAATATGGAAAGACATTAACAAAAAGCTACCGGAGGACGTACTTGGCCTGCTGCGTGTTTTGCGCAACAAACTGGTGCATGGGTAAGTGAGACAAAAATATTTCCCCAGATCTGTTACATCTGTGTTCCCGTTTATCTTTTTAACTGGAATGCTTCTGCTTTGATTTTAATTAACTCTTGTCTTTTGTTTCTAACAGAAATGTCAGAAATGAATTTGAAAAGAATAACATTTTTGGTATTTTCCCGGACTTCTTCATCAGTTTACACAGAGTGGCTAAAGACTTAGACTGGAAATATTGAGAGAGCTGAGAGGACATTACGCCACAACATGGCAAAGCGGTTACAGTTTTCACATTCAGCATAGAGAGCAGTCATTCTTGTCAACACACTCAAGCACTGTTCTCAAAATGTTTACATAACTTCATTTCTAATGGGTTGTTTCTGGGATTTTGTAGTTCAGTGAATAGATTCACAGATTAAAGGAGAAAAAGCTATGATTTATATTTTCTCTTTTAATAACAAAGGCTTCAGGGTCAAATATAAGGTTTTATTTCAACAAACTAAAATTGCAGCGGCACTTGATGGATTTTAGTAAGAAGAAACATTTTTCTGTAATCAACCACTATTTAAAATATGATTCTGGGTAAGTTAATATGAAAAAATGTAATCTATTTCCATTTTTATTCATATGAAATGTAAATAAATGGTTTATGAAAGCAGTCACTGAGTTTGTCTTCTGGGAATTACATATGGTAGAGCCGTCAATCCAAACTAGTAATGCACACGAAAATAAGTAGGGCCCAATTGTGATGGCTGATGACTGGGTCAGAGCATCTCAAAAACTGCAGCTCTTGTGGGGTGTTCCTGGTCTGCTGTGGTCAGTATCTATCAAAAGTGGTCCAAGGAAGGAACAATGGTGAACCGGCAACAGGGTCATGGCCCTGGAAGGTGGCCTGGCCTAGTCGGCTGAATTACGTTTTCTTTTACATCACGTGGATGGCCGGGGGGTCCTCGTGATCGCTTACCTGGGGAACACATGGCACCAGAATGCACTATGGGAAAAGGGGAAGCCGGCAGAGGCAGTGTGATGCTTTGGGCAATGTTCTGCTGGGAAACCCTGGGTCCTGCCATCCATGTGGATGTTACTTTGACACATACACCTTCAGGGGGTCTAATGGAGCCTCAACGGGTCAGGGCTGTTTTAGCAGCAAAAGGGGGACCAACACATTATTAGGAAGGTGGTCATAATGTTATGCCTGGTCGGTGTATACACCGTCTACACACACACATACACACACACGAAGGAGCGATGAAAGATGGAAAAAGTAACCAAATATGCGCAATTTTAGAAATGAGAGGCGCTTCATTAAACAAAGGATTAATTTAAAAACCATATTTTAAAACAAATATTATTCCTCCAAAATGTGCCTATTTTATAATACCTGATCTGATCTAGTGACGGTGTATATGTGCCACACTCAAAATGGCGCCCTGGACTCTCCATCTTTCACGCATTCAAGTTCCTCTTCCGACTTCCATGCGCTGTCAACCTGGGGGGAAAAGAATCCCACCTGTTTAACGTCCTTATAGTTGCGTGACAAATTAATTTGTAGTACTGTCTGCCTGTTTTCCTGGTACGTAAAGCTTTTATCTGTGTATATGACATTATACTGGAGTCCTTTATTAGCCACGGGATTATACCTGTGCTTTTGGGTCAACTGCTATTTGTGTGCATGACTTGTGTCCAAGAACTGTGACGCTAATTTGTTTACCTACGTTGTACAGTGACTGAAACTCTCCTAGCTGTATTAGCATTATAAAATATGTCATATAAAAGACAATGCTAATATCCTGTATATCTTGTCTTAGTGTTATAACTAGTTACTTCAGCATAGTTTGACATAATTCCATCATTTGTATTCTGATGATATTGTATGCTGCCAACTTGGTCAAATACAATTTTAATAATACTAATGCATAGACATTTATAAGGCATTTTTGTCTTTTTTGATATGTATTATAATGTATGGTTGCTCTATGACATTCATGGCATGTGTTGTTTAATTCACAGCGGCTCACTCATCATGGCATTAAGGAGTGTGAGTCGTCTGCTTGTGAACAGTCAGAGATGTGTCCTCTTTACAGCTTCCAGATCACAGAAAACTGCTGCAGCTTCTCCATCGGGTCAGAACAGCAGTTTGTCCTATATATGTCGCCTTTGAGTTGTTCCAAACCCAGAAGTTTTTGTTTTTTGAGGGATCATACTGATTATGTCTTTCAAGCTCAAAAAAGTCCACCAGTAATCAATGCTGTTTTAGAGATATTTCCATACTAATGAAGCCATGCATTGTATTCATGTGATGAACAAACTAAAACTGAGTCTTTATTCATATCAGATCATTCATGCAAATCATTATGCAGTGTAAAGATTCTTTAAATAAAAAGAACAACATTCAGGTTCAGAATATAAGTCATGACATAACATTTTCTGATAATTTCCGTCATTTCTGAATAAAGTATTTAAAAATCATTGAATGGGAGTGTATTTCTAATGCATATTTCTATTCTCAAATGTATAACACTGTAAAGACGCACAAATGTATAATTGCACTCTTCTTCTATCAGATGCAGAGAAGTCTGGTGAAAAGAAGCAAGTGAAAACACGTATGTTTACTTCTTTTGCAATATTACCTTCTGAATATCTGCTGTTCACTGACCTGTCATATAAACCTCAGCTAAAGCGCAGTTTAACTGGCATGATGCTCTGGAGCTGGAGGGTCTCCTGACGGAGGAGGAGGTCATGATTCGAGACTCCTTTCGCACCTACTGCAAGGAGAAACTCATGCCGCGAATCCTGATGGCCAACCGAAATGAAGGTGAGTGTATAGTTATACATATTTTCTCACATTGAAAGCTTGTATTTACAACAGAACTTGTAAAATGGGCTATGGTTTATGTAGTAGGGTGTTAGTTACCATTGATTGAAAGCTTTTTTTAAACTAGCTACTCTTTGTTCTCCACTAGTTTTTCATCGTGAGATTGTGTCTGAGATGGGGGAACTTGGTGTTTTGGGCCCAACCATTAAAGGTAGGCACAATATATTAGTCCCATATTGGTCAATAGTTGATATTAGAAAAGAAAATGTGATTATCAAATTGCAAAAGCTGCTTTTTTAATGAATAGATTCAAGCGCAGCTCTGTCTTAATTTACACGTGAGCAGCTTATGATACATTATTTTTAGTGTCTCAGAGCACCTCTGTTCACAGGAAATACACACATAAACTCCACCACTGCATCTGCTCTGTTTGCATCCTTTATTGTGTGCATTTGGGAACACACTGTGCGCAAACTATCTTCCTAAACTTGTAATAAATAGCACCTATACACCAACTGATCAACAAAAGAGACACTTTATGGTTTTACATCAAAAGTAAGGTTTGCTGGTAACTTGTGAGAATTAAATCAAGACAGTATAAATACATAAATATGAAATAATAAATAAATAAATAAATATTAGTTTTAAAATGCAAATGTAATATATATATATATATATATATATATATATATATATATATATATATATATATATATAAATAATATAATGATAGTAAAACTTTGCAAAATGGCTATTATTATTTTTCTTAAATATTTAATAAGTCTTATCTTGTTAATATTTTCATTGAGTAATAATAATCATAATAAAATTATAATTTATTATAATTTAATAATATTTTTATAGTTATACTGATGAAGTATATAATCACAAAATTGCCAAATCATGCAACCCTACAAACAAGCAAACAAAAAAGTAATTTTTAATCTTTAATTTTCAAATTGCCTTTGCTATTTTTAGCACCAAATTGTGCAGCCCTATATTAGAGACTTAAATATTTAGAGATTTAAAAACACACATGAACACAAACACACACACATGTACATACATTGTTGAAAGTGTAACTGGTAACACTTTACAATAAGGTCTTATTAGTTAACATTAGTTCATGCATTAACTAACATGAGCTAACAATGAGCAATATATTCATACAGCATTTATTAACCTTTGTTAAAGGTGCACTATGTAGTATTTTTGCAGTAAAATATCCAAAAAACACTAGGCCAGTGTTATATATTTTGTTCAGTACCTACAATATCCCAAATGTTTCCAACTATTTGTAAATTGTGAGAAAATTGCTATTTTAACCAAGGACCCAGGACGTTTCAGCATAGCGTTTAAGCGAGTCGCCTGTCAATTGCGTCATATCTGCGCTACCCTCGGTTTCAGGTTTTATTTTGCCAGAAGCACTTTACTCTTAGCAGTGTGAACAAGTGAACGCACGGAGTAACGTCATAACATCATTTTCAACACACTTAAATGTATCTAATATGATAAACAGAGCTGCATTACCTCATAATCATAACCAGAAGAGCGAATCTGTGCAGGCGCCCGGCGAGTGTGTCCCATCATAATAAAAGTCCCGGTGCTCGCGAGGCGGGTATTTGTGCAACAATCGCTCCAGCGGCCGTGCTCAGCTCCACAACACTCGGTCCTGCTCTGCTTAACACTACAGTAACATTAATAACCGCATGCATGAACATGATTTCTGCCCAAGTCCTATTTTTCCAGCTGTGAGGTGAATACCACATGTCCCAAGATACTGCGCTCACACTTTTCATCATCAAACTACGCATTTGTTTTGAATAGGCGACCTCTAGTGGACAGAAAGTTGAATAGTGCACCTTTATTGTCAGTAAATAAAAATGTACGTATTCATTTTAGTTCCAAGTCCATTAACTAATGTTATCAGATACAACTTTCCATCTTAAAATGTATTAATAAATGTTGAGCTTAACATTAACTAATATTAATAAATGCTGTAGAAGCACTGTTTGTTGCTAGATCATGTTAACTAATGTAGTTAACTAATATTATTAATAATAATAATAATGAATCCTATCAAGGTTACGGCTGTGCTGGCACAAGTTATGTGGCGTACGGTCTCATCGCTCGCGAGGTGGAGCGGGTGGACAGCGGCTATCGGTCGGCCATGAGTGTGCAGTCCTCGCTGGTCATGCACCCTATCAATGCTTACGGCACAGAGGAACAGAAACAGAAATACCTGCCCAAACTGGGTGAGACTACATAAAAATTTAGAAAATGTGTCACAATCCACAAAAAAATTCTTAATGGTTCACATTCCTTATTTTTTAAATTTTGGGCTGACATTTTGCTTATAAGTTTCACCCACTTAAGTTCAAAACCATGCAGACCTCGTATTGTCTATGTGTCGTGCAGCACAAGGAGAGATTTTAGGTTGTTTTGGACTGACGGAGCCAAACCACGGCAGTGACCCAGGCAGTATGGAGACCAGGGCCAAATACAACCCATCCAGTCGCACCTTCACCCTCACCGGCTCCAAGACCTGGTGGGTCCTGCGCAGCTCTTATATAAAGCTAGCCTGGCTCTCCTGCATACTTCTGCTCAATTTTCCTTCAGTACTCCGTCTGGGATTGCGGTATATTCTCTGGTTTTCTCCGATCCCATTTTAACCGGTCTAATGGATGAAATCAAGAGTTCAAGAGTCTGGTAGGACCAGGGTCATATAAAGCAGGTTTATTGCTCTAGAGTTCACACATGCATGGAAGAGATCATAACCCATCTGTACAAAAACATAAGGTTATAAGTAACAGTTGATGTCCACATGGTGGTGCCATAAGCCTTTTTAAGGTCTTATTCACTTAAAGGAGTAGTTCACTTCAGAATTAAAATGTCCTGATAATTTACACACCTCCACCTCATCCAAGATGTCCATGTCTTTCTGTCTTCAGTCAAAAAGAAATGAATTTTCAGAGGAAAACAAAATAAAGACATGAACATCTTGGATGATGTGTGGGGGAGTAAATTATCAGGAAGTTTTAAATCTGAAGACAACTACTCCTTTAATGGACAGTTTCTGCCAGTCAGAATGCTGCAGTTATGATGTATTTTTGTAGGCCACCCTGGTTCCCTTGACTAAAACCCAATATAATTTTTTTTCACTGACTTTTGCAGAATATCAGCTCTGTAACCAATTAAATATCAGGATTCTTGCAACTTTTGTTCATCATTGAAATCTCCACGAATTAACACAACTTTTATTAATTCTAAAGCCTATATACATGAGGGGTTACGTTGGTGCCGTGACCCAGGGGTGAGTGTGGTGGGGTGGCGGGGTGGGGGTGTAACGGAGGCCAGCTAGTTGCTGTGCAAGTAAACCTCACTCCTCTGACCTCAAGAGACGCTCTAGCGACTGACGCTAGAGGTTGCAGCCTTTATACCTCCTTGTTAGAGTGTCCGACTCTCATGCTGGCGGACCCCGCGTTCGAGTCTCACTTGAAGCAAGCAGTTCGAACAGAAGGGGTTACATATAGTTTCCTGAGTAAAGATCTAAAATTAGACTATGAGTGAACTACACTACGGTCATTTGACTTTAACTTCACCACCACCAAGTTTCCAACAACTTTATTTAAAATCTACTAGTTGGAAAGGTTAAGTTAAGATTACAAAGCTGTAAAGGTGGTGGACTAGTGAGAAAATGAGTTATCTGCTCTGTATGATGATGATAAATTTAGCCACTTGTTTTGGGTGACCAAACGTCCTGTTTTCCCAGGACATGCCCTGATTTTAATTCCTGTCCTGGCCCTAATATAACAATTTTCTATCCATACAGAGGGGGCATACTTTAAATGTATTGAAATTAATAAGGAATCTTTGAGTAAATTTCGAGTTTCATTTGAGTATATCCTTGCCAGGCTGAATGTCCTGGTTTTCGGTAATCAAAATATGGTCATCCTACACCTGTTAAAGCTGCAGTCTATAACTTGTGGCGCTCTACCCGTTAATAAACAGACCTGTATGCATCTCGCTAAAGAACATTGTAGCCGGAGATTCTTCTCTGTTTATGTCTATGGCGAGTCGTATGGCAGCAGTGCGACCCGAACCGACTAAAATAGTCTGGAATATAAACACTTATTAAAGGTGTACCGCATTGATTCAGGGCAAGACAAAAACACATTATTATATTATATTGCTCATTATATAAATGTTGTTTATTTTTATAGTATATTTTATGAAGTATAGGGTATTGCTGGTGTATTTTGTCATTTTTCTTTAAAAAACATCTTGAGCTTGTGCTGTTCACATAGCTTATTTTAGACATTTAACAAAAATCCAGTTGACTTCTGGACGATAGAACTAGAAGTGCAAAAATGCTTGTTTCCAGGTATTAGGGCTTATTCCTGCAGCACTCTATTGTTTACACATTTTGTAAAATTATCAATATTATGGAAAACAGAAGTGACAAAGAGTCTCTTCTATCATCTTACACTTGCACTCATATCTCGCACAGGATTACAAACTCACCCATTGCTGATATCTGTGTGGTTTGGGCCAAATGCGAAGACGGGAAGGTGCGTGGTTTCATCCTGGAGCGTGGCATGAAGGGTCTTTCCACCCCAAAGATCGAGGGCAAGTTTTCTCTACGGGCTTCAGCCACCGGCATGATCATCATGGATGAGGTGGAAGTGCCAGAGGAAAACCTGCTGCCCAAAGTTTCTGGACTGGCGGTGAGTGAGACACACCAGCAAGAAACACTGCTTTAAGGATTATTGGCTTTACTTTATTATTAGTAGGCATAGAAATAAAGTCAATGCAAGATATAAACTCTTTTACAAAGTGATGAAGCACTGGCTTGAAATCGGCATTAAACAGAAGATAGGTTTCCCTATTGTGAAGCATATCCGAGTGAAATGGCCTCTCGAGCAAGAATAAATGTAGGGCTGGGCTTGATTTTGTTAATAGGGAATTGATTGGATGGTTGAGTGTTGGCATTGGTGGATCTCATGTGAGTAACAGGTTGATCCCACCCTTGTGCCAGCAGACACGTCATCAGAGACAAGAAGAGCTGCAAGAGGGGAAGTTATTTGATTAAAGATTACAAGTAAATGTTCACAAAGATATAATTTATAATAAATACTGCATTAAAATACTGCATTAAAAATACTATTTTGATTTCATTATGACTTGACCTTTAGTCATTTTAGTAATTAGAAAACTTATTCTTTTGAATTTTGTACTGTCCCAATACAACCAAATAAAAAAGATTTAACTAGCCTGTTTTATATCACTCAAGCCAGTTGCATTGTAGGCCATTTTGAGATTCATCAGCTGATTCATGGAAATCATAATCAGCCCTTGTGTCAGTTCTAAACTACTGATCCCCTTGTAAATGCACAATACATTGTTTGTTATAACTGTTATTGAATAGAGCCACGATTTTCTTCTTTGTTCTCCAGGGTCCATTCGGGTGTCTGAATAACGCTCGCTATGGCATCGCTTGGGGAGCTCTGGGAGCTGCAGAGTTTTGTTTCCACACAGCACGCCAGTACACACTGGACAGGTCAGAACACATGAATGAGTGACTGGATAATGAAGAAGGTGTGGAAGGATTTTTAAACTGTAAATGTTAATGTAAGTAAATTAGCTTGGTTCCATTTTATTGCTTGCTTGCTAATATTGGCTCTCCTTATAGTTCATTTCTAACTGGTTCTTGCAGATGTTGTTTTTCAGAATGTAACATCACTTGTAACGTTTTCTTTAGAATCCAGTTTGGAGTTCCTCTAGCCAGAAACCAGCTGATCCAGAAGAAGATGGCAGACATGTTGACCGAGATCACCATCGGCCTGCAGTCGTGTCTGCGGCTGGGCCGACTGATAGATGAGAAAAAGTGGTGTTCATCTTTACGCTGCCCTAGTTTTTAAGGATTTTTAAATCCTTAAATCCTTAGCATTTAATCCTTAGCATTTTTGTGAGGATGCAGGGATCAAGAATGGAACAGAAAAAGATAAATGTTTGGTGCAATTCAAAGATTTTACATGGTCATGGAAAACATATCAGAAGAATTTTAAAACTGTGATTAAACTGAACTTTACTCAAAAACATACAATTTAATTTAGAATGTAAAACCTTTATGAAAATAATGATGTTAATATGTAAGCAATATATAAACATACCCATCAAAGATGTCTAACTGATCATATTCAAGCTAATGTCTTTACTCTCTAAACTACATTGACAGAGCGGCTCCAGAGATGATATCTATGCTGAAGAGGAACTCCTGTGGTAAAGCCTTGGATATCGCTAGACAGGCCCGAGATATGCTGGGAGGAAATGGCATCGCAGACGAGTATCATGTCATTCGTCACGTCCTGAACCTGGAATCCGTCAACACTTATGAAGGTCAGAGTGAAGGAGACGTGAATAAAGTAATGAGATCAGGCATTACAGAGAAACCCATTTATAATCCCTGATTTAAACTTCCTGTTGGTGGTCACCGCACAGACGAGAGTTTTGTCATGCTTTGAGCTTTTCGGAAAGTGATCAGGATTACAAAGCAAGTTAGATATTTTTAGAAGACATTGGAAAGCTTGCATTAAAGCACTTATACTATTTCCAGTTGTTGGTTGCCTTAAACAGGAACAAACCTATTCAAAACATCTTGTCTTTTTCCTTAAAGGGCGGTCACACTGCACTTTTCGATCCGCTGACTTCCATTCAAACGCACGCGACTGCGTCAAGCCAGTCTGGCGGAGTCTCATGCGTTTGAATGGAAGTCAACATCTGAACAGTTTTGCATTTCTCTGCATTACATCACAGCCTGACCTCTTGGTAGAATATATAAATATATTTATGCAGTAATGTTGAGTAGATTACTATGTTGAATTCATGTTTATAAAAAAAAAACACGGCTTTATTCTTTTTTCAGAGGAATAATATATAAATTCATAAACACTGCTATTGTAACCCAAAATAAAAACTACAAATACTGGCACTAATTAGTCACCATAAAGGTTTAGAAGAACCAAAACAATTGTGAGAGAACGCAAATGCATTGGCATAATTTTTCTTCATATTTTTTCCATGTCCCTTTAGGGCCTCCATAATTTATTGCCTTTTTCCTTATCACTTGTTTTAGTAATCATTATTAATTTGGTATCATTCGAATCCTTAAACAGTTATAAGGCCACTTACACAATGTAAAGTTTCAGGACTAATGACAACCGTATAGGAGCGAATCAGTTCTGTCAGAATCATGTTCTGCAATTTGAACTAAAACACTTTTTACAGAGGCATTATGTTTTGTTTCTGTTTGCAGAGCATGAAGTTTTATCATGTCCATTAATAGGCATTTTGGGGCTTGTTTGATTGTGTCTCATAGAGCGATCAAGTTTATAGGGATATTAAAGTGGTCAGGTATGGACACAATCATTTTTTCCCAATATAAACCAGTTGGATTTGTCTTGGTTTATTATGGGCTTGTATATTAAATTTCATACTGTTTCCATGTAATGCAATGTCAGTTTCAAAAGAGTTTTCATTTTGACCACAAACACTACAGTTTAATTTGGTTGTCAGATCACAGTTCAGTAATTTATGGAAGTGAAACCTGCATTCTACAACCAAATTAACTACCAAACAATGCAGGTAGTGACGACGCATTTATAAAAATTCTGCTTTCAATAATCTGTTGAGTGTTTAAGAAGAGGCCGAGCTTAAATCTGTATTCAAAATGATTGAATTTCAAGAATTTGAGTTCAGACCTATGCTCAAAAAAGGGGGGTGAAAGTTAACAGATTGCAAATGTAGATTTATAGCCATTACTGTGAATTAGCTCTTAATGTGAGCATGTTTTCTTGTTCAGTTTCACTTAAGTGTCAGCATGGCTTGTATGTAGTATTTTGATCTCAAAACCAAAGGAAAAACCTAATTTAATAATGAGCTAGTTCTGATGTATATAATCAATGTATCCATTGATTGAAGGCTACTGAGTAACTTTTTGGCAAACACAACATTGATTATTGTCATCTTTTGTAGGTACTCATGACATCCATGCCCTGATCCTGGGCAGAGCCATCACTGGACTGCAGTCTTTCACGGTGGACAAATGAGCTGCCGTCTCCCTACTGTACACATCATGTACTCTGACTTCTGCTGCCTTTGACCTACAAACCATTCAGTTTCTGAACGCTTGTAGAGTTTGCATTAGTTACCATTATAACTTACACATGTTAGCAGTATTACAGGTAATGTATGTGGTATTTGAATGTCTGTACTTTATGTAGTCTTTATCAGAGATCTATTTTTCTAACTAGACCACAACGTTTTGAATGAAGCCTTGACTGCTGGTTTTTTAAGTAGATTTGTAAAGATTGCAGAGATGAAAAGTGCATGTTTTTGTTTGTACATATAGAAAAATCTCAGTATTAGGCTGCTTTGAACAAATTATATTTAATTCAGGTGAATAAAATGTGAAATCTTACAGCGTTTCCCCTTTGGTTTTCATTACACAGATGGTGCGTTATGAAATTTTCATTTTGTAATGGTTTGCATCTTGGCATCTATGTTTATTTAGAGCTTCTCATTTGTACTGAGAAAGCCATAAAGAGAATTGGCAACAAATGAAATGAGTTTTCAGTAACTAATTCTGGAGGAGAAAAGCCTTAATCCTACAAATCTCAAACCTTAGTTATTGAAACAATGGTGTGGTTAACAAAACCACTATTGCACTTTAGAAGGAATTAAACAGACATTTAAATACATATAAATACAAGTCAGATTAGCATATACATCTGCATTTGAACTTTCTTTAACAAAATGTAGAAGAAAAAAAAAACATTTAAAATATTCACGTTTGAACAGTTACTCCTTAAGTTTAAGTTCAATTACTGTAAGTAAACCAGACTGTGGCTCTGTTATAGGTATGTACCATGAGTAACTCAAAATGATATTAGTGTACTCTGCCCCATATTATGTTATTGTTTGGTTGTGTATCTACTGTTCTGTGTTGGGCTGCAGGCCTTTATTGATGGCGTCTAGGGTTTGACTGGCTCCCTGTAGCTCCATACTCAGTTGACTGCTTCTCTCCAGCACCTCCGACAGTTCAGCGATGCTGGCCTCCATGCCCTGACTGTGCTGCTCATAATACTCAAACATCTGCTCCTTCACACGCTGACACATCTCACTCACCTGCACGGACACACACCACACATAATATTTACATCGTAATTAAATTACAATTCACTTAAAAAAAGGGTTTTTACCTCGACATTTAAATGTACAGTCTGCATTAATGATTTTGCTTTAATTTTGCTCAGCCAGTTGTTGCTGAGCCTTGTTACAAAATCATTTATAGGATTAACTTAAAGGGGGGGTGAAACACTCAGTTTCAGTCAATCTCATGTCAATCTTGAGTACCTATAGAGTAGTATTGCATCCTTCATATCTCCGAAAAGTCTTTAGTTTTATTATATTTCTAAAAGAAATATAGGCTGTACCAAGTCTTTCCGGAAAAAAACAGAGTGCCTGGATGCGTATTGTGTGGGCGGAGCTGAAGAATGACGATCACGCACAAAGCGGTGACGTCCTCAAGCGTGGAGAAGCCCATAGCTATCGATCAGATTCAGCTAATACAGATATGATCCAGAATCAGATCCAGAGGCTGAAATAAATTGAACAGGAGAAACAGCAACAGCAGGACGTCCGTCTCTGTGGTATGTACAGTATTTAGTGGCCTGTCAACATTTGTGTGTGTTTACTCTCAGTTTACGAGGACATGATTCGGTTTATGGAATATTGTATGCGACTAAACCTTAGCAGTAGCAAGCAAAACGGTTTTGCACGTCAGACTAGTGTAACGTTATGCAGAACAACAATGGAGTAACCGTTAGCGCATTTGAATGACGAAGCACGCGATCGTGTCGTTTACTGATGTTTACTCATGCGACGGTAGCCAATAGCAGAGACATCTGAAGCAGTTTAACTCACCGGCTGCTTCCAAAGCAGGGCCGAACCTTTATCGCTGGGACCGCTCCGTCAAAAACACACTTCTTTGGTATGATTTTGTGAAGTCCTGACAGCAGTGACCGTGGAGATCCACTTTGCGACGCGACTGAAGCAATATTGTGAAGCTTCCCGTCATTTCTGCGTTCAAATCGGTTCAAATGCAGCGCTGCCTTCCCGGAATGCTGTGCTGAAGCGTTGAAGTCGCTTGATGTAGGAATAAAGTGGAGCGCGGCGCGGACTATAACGTCATAAGTGTTCACGAACGACTGGATCTGCACCTGAGAGTGTTTACGGGCGTGCATTTCCTCTCTCGCTCTAGTCACGCGCACGCACCCTACCGGGAGAAGAGCCCGTACGGCCCATACAAGGACCTTCCGCTCTTATTAACGTCAAGCCGACCCATACTCGAAAAAAACTCTCCGAAACTTGTGAGAAACCGGAAGGAGTATTTTAACACAGAAATACTCCATCAAACGTCCAACATTAGTTTTTGAAACTTTGTCTATGTTTAGGATGGGAATCCAAGTCTTTAACAGTGTAAAAAGCTCAGTATGCATGAAACAGCATTTCACCCTGGAGGTCTTTTAACTGGAGGTCCCCGGCTAAAATCTTTTTTTTTTTCTAGAGGAAAACATATAAATGAAGAAAAAAGCCAAAATATTAAATGTCATTGAAACGATGCCCAATTGGAACTAAGGGGCCTAAAGTATAGCCTATAGTATAGCGATAGCCTAGCAACGTGGGGGAGAGAACGCTGGCGTTGTGAGGTTGTGCGTGTTGTGGCTTCACAAATGCTTTGCTGTATACCTCGATTGTAACGAGTGGTTATTTCAGTCAAAGTTACTCTTCTATCAGCTTGAATCAGTCGGCCAATTGTGCTCTGACCTCTAGCATCAACAAGGCATTTTTCGCCCACAGGACTGCCGCATACTGGATGTTTACCTTTTCACACCATTTTTTGTAAACCCTAGAAATGGCTGTGCGTGAAAATCCCAGTAACTGAGCAGACTGTGAAATACTCAGACCGGCCCATCTGGCACCAACAACCAAGCCACGCTCAAAATTGCTTAAATCACCTTTCTTTCCCATTCTGACATTCAGTTTGGAGTTCAGGAGATTGTTTTGACCAGGACCACACCCCTAAATGCATTGAAGCAACTGCCATGTGATTGGTTGATTTGATAATTGCATTAATGAGGCATTGAACAGGTGTTCCTAATAATCCTTTAGGTGAGTTTATGCATGTATGTATATACATATCTCACAGAGATATGGAGATCTTAATGTAGTTCCATGAGTAAATTGGTCAATTGAACATTTTCAGGGGTAGAAACCACAGTGGGTCACTGATATCATAAAATGTGCATATAGCGGATGCTTTTTTAGAAGAATAAGAATTTAGAAGAAGAAGAATATCTCAACAACAAATAATGTTGAAACTAGAAATGTATCTCGTTTTTTTTCTATCAACACAATCACAGAGTTGCAATTGTGTTGTTTGAAGAAAAAAAAGATATATTTCTAGTTTCAACATTATTTGTTCAGATTTTTTTTTAAAATATATTTTAAAATGTGTAAAATGTATATACAGTACTGTGCAAAAGTCTTAGGCACGTTAGTATTTTTTACTCTTCTTGGGCGGTCCTTGGCCAATGAAACCTGCAATCCGCTTGTGATGTAAGAAACGCCGTTTCTGGCTCCAAGCCTCAACTCGTTTCACTTGAGAATACCATCTACAGCCGTTTATGTGCGCTATTTATTCATATTAAACATTTTAAAAAGCAAAAAAATGTAAATACTTACAGTATGCACAACAGTGTCTGTGCTCACAGCGCCACAAGCATTAAAATTTTAACGATTTATAAAAGATGAATAACTGTCTGGCTATCTGGAATTTTGGTATGAGATATATGTTATGATTATAATTTGTTTAGTAGTATTATACCACATTGTGTGTGTGTGTATGTATATTAGCACTGTTTGTGGTTTTCTTGTGGTATGAGATAGAGCATTTGGACTCGGAAGCGTTGCTGCGTGACGTCAGACTTAACAACCGGATGAGTCAGCTTGAAGGTCTGGCTGCACGAGACTACGTCTGTCGTAGTGATGGGTACCTTTTTAATGAGCTTTTCCTCAAAGCTGTTCATCACATGTTGGTCCATGGCCCTTCTTTCATTGATTCTCTCAATAAGGTCCTGTGCTTTTTTTCCAACCTCATCTATACGTGAATTTGTGGGAGATAAAACAGCAACATCTTCCACAGTACTGTTGAGGGGTGAACATCTTGAGGTATCTGAAACACCGATACCAGAGTCCTCGCTGTCACAGGATGACAAATAGGTACAATTACTGTACATATAATCAATAATAGTATAAGTATTATAAAATAATGTTTTCTATTACTGGCTCACCTTTGATGCTGCGAACTGTCATTCATGGTAACAAATGACAAAGTTTCACCGGTTGAGTTTAGACCATCATCTGGCACCTGCACAGATATTATTCACTTTAGCATTATACTTCAACATTATCAGACATCTAACGTTAAGCACTGTATGTCAGATGTACCTTTGCTGATGCATGGTGATGACTTAATTTGGGTGTTGACTGCAATATCTTAGAGCCTGAATTTCCGAAAAAAAGCTGAGCCATGACCTGAAAAACATAATACACATGTACACATTAACATACTTTACGCAGTAGGAATACACGCTAACATGATAACTAACCTGCGTCCTCATACAACACGGTGTAGTGCGGTGATTTGTACTTAAAAAACGTCAAAGAATAACACCAGTCTTCTATTGTACAAGTAATGGTCATATGGTTCGTAAACAATATATAATTTCACAACTAAAAATGAGGTCAAACTTACAGTTTTAACGTTACACTTTGCGGTCATTAGCATGTTAAATTATCATATTGTAACTAGCTCGTTGCTTAAAACACATTAATGACTTAAACTTACACACTTTCAATGTGTCAACGTCGAATAATGTCTGGGGTGGTTTTCAACCGTCAAAGTAACAAAGTAACAATATAGAGAGGTAATTTTGCTCGTTTTGTCGGAGTTGTTTAAAAATCCACAACGCGCACTCATGCACGTGACCTGCACGCGCCGTGAGAATATATAGGAAAACGTCACTTTCTTACTTTTTTAACACAAAAAAATTAAACCACACATCGATTTTTTAAATATTTTTAATTAGATTTAATTTTTATATTTTATCTTAATTTTAATTACAGTTTTGTAATTTTGTTGTGCTATTGTTTTTTTATTTTATTTATTTTTATATTGCTGCTATTTAGTTTTTATTTTGTATTATTTTGGTTTTAGTTTCTATTTATTTATAATTTCAATAATTTTAGTGACTCAACTTAATTTCATTTTACTGCCAAAGCAACATTTCTAATTTTCGTTTAGTTTAAGTTTAATTACAGTTAATAACCCTGCTAAATGACATGGTATACAGTATAGGCTACAAATCCAAAAATATTATACCATGACATTTTTGTGTTATCTGATCAAGCAAGTTCCCTCAAATGTTTTAAATTCAACAGCAGTGAGTTTTATAGGGAGACCTCACCTCATAATTTGCACTACAGTCTCAGGTCAGTGTCTGAGGGGCAACCATTAATCCGTAAATGGAGATACATTCAGGCCCGGCCTCACTGGTTCAGAACATAATGGACTGTATTAATGAGATGAACACATAATCCCTGCTGCTGCTGCTGCTGAGCCAGCTGGGACAACCAGGAGCAAAGATCAACATTTGCACAATGTTTTAAAGTTAAAAAAAAACACCTATGCATTAGTTATGAACTATGAGCAATACATTCTTACAGCCTTTGTTAATGTTAGTTACGGTAATTAAGATACTGAAAATTCTAAGGTTTTTATTTTTATTTTATTTTTTACATGTGAACAGCTTAATATGCCACACTCTAAAAAATGCATGTTTGGGTAAAATATTGACAAACCCAACCGCTGGTTTAAATAAAATTTTAAACACAAAGATTGGGTTGAAACATGAGTACCTATTTCCCCTGTTGTTGTTTTTTTTTTTTTTTTTTGAGATATTAAATTAACCAATTAGTTGCAGAATCACACAATGAAGAATATTTCCAGGACACTAACTTCTAGCAGGAACACAAAAATAAATAATTAAATAAAAAATAGGTGGACAAATGTTCAAAGTCAAACCAGGTGCCAGATTTCATTTAAAAGCCCATCCAAAAATAGAAAACAGTGAGGGATACAGAGAAGAGAACAGGATGTCATGAAAGCATGATGTCGATTTAGAGAGACAATTTATCTGATATAAACACATTATTGCAGAAAGTTTATATTCATCAGTGTTTTGCACTAAATGTCATGACTGCTCAGCTTCTCCACAATTTTCCCCATATACCATTCAAAAAGTTTTAGAGCTCTACACTTTTTTAACTTGTATGCTCACAAGGCTACGTTTATTTTATCCAAATCAGCAAAAACAGTAATATTATGATTATTTTTTTAAATAATTTTAAATAATTGTTTTCTATTGTAATATGTTTTTAAATGTAATTTATTCCTGTGATGTAAAGCTGAATTTTCAGTGTCATTACTCCAGTCTTAGTGTCACTTGATCTGAAAAAAGTAGACATTTATAATGTTGCAAAAGATTTCTGTTTCATCATTGATGAGAAATGTTTCTAGAGTATCAAATAATCATATCAGAATGATTTCTGATTGTGACCCTGAACACTGGAGTAATGATGTTGAAAATTCAGCTTTACATCACAGGAATAAGTTACATTTAAAAACATATACAATAGAAAACGAGAAAATACAGTTTTTGCAGCCTATTTAACAAATAAATGCGGTTTTGGTGAGCAGAAGAGACCTCTTTAAAAACATTTTTAAAATGTTAAAAATCGAAAACTATTCAATGGCAGTGTATGTGAGCCTATGGTAGTTGTAAAATTCAAAAATAAATTTTGTAAAATGTGTGACAACAAGCTTCAGTCTCAAAAAGAACCACACGTATCATCATTAGTAAGTCCAGTATGCAATAATATATTTTTTACATTCTATGACATGAGGGTTGTATCATATTATTGGAGATTTTCTGAATAATTTCCTGAAATCGCATTTGTTCCACACAACACTGGACCCCCTTCTTTACTGTTAAACCCGTTGTATATTTGTATACTCTTTGTACACCTCCCATAAGCACCCTTGGACAAAAATTCTTAGATTCACTGAGGCTAGGACACACTGTTCCTGGTCCTCTTCGACCCCTGTGTGATAATCTCTGTTATAGTGACCCTTTGCCTAGGTCTCAAGAGGAATCCATCAGGAAAATACACAGATAAAGCCTTTTGTGTATAGTCTACCACTGGCGGCTCATAGTCTTTTGTCAAGCCATGCTGATTTTGAAGAGGGCCATTATGAAATCAACAAATCCTGCTCAAGCTCAAATGGTTATGTAAGAGGAATACTGCTTAGCTGTAGCTTAAAATTAATTTGACAATATTCTGATAACTTTCAAAAGAATTTTCCAATTCCCCCAATTCTAAATTTAGTATAAAATTGTTGTTTTATTACATCAATATAAGAGGGCTTCATGTTACTAAAGATTTCACTTGATATTCAACATCAAAGGCTCTTATTTATGTGACAAACAAAAAGAAAAGTATGTCATCATTATCTTAACCTGTCAAGCTGTTTGTTTGTGTATTTGTGTTGAGACTTGTCAACATGTTTTTTATAATAAAAAAAATCTTCTGTTGAACACAAAAGAAGATATTTTGAAGATTGACGGTAACCAAACAGTTCATGGGACCCCATTGACTTCCATATTGTGGACCAAAAAAAAAATACTATGGAAGTTAATGGGGTCCCATGAACTGTTTGGTTACTGACACTCTTCAAAATATCTTCTTTTGTGTTCAACAGAAGAGCAACATTTCATACGAGTTTGGAACAACTTGAGGGCGAGTAAATGATGTCATGAAATTTTTGGGTGAACTATCCCTTTAAGAGAATGGGGGAAAAAAGTATATTTTGTTTACATTAAATATTTCTTTGTAAACAAGCATTACAGGTTTTCAGCTTATGTAAAGAAGATGTTTTGCTAATTTCTTTGATCCACACAAGAGCAACAAGTATACCAAGTGGTATTTATACTCAGTTTATATTGATATAACATGTTGCTAGGGTTTTGCTGTGTTTTATATAATGATTAATTGTTGCATTACTAAATGTTTAATAATCTCTATAATTATATATTTTCAGTGTTGTTTTGTGTGTGTTGTTGCTCATTTATTGTCTGGCCATGTAGATAAAAAAGTTGAATCACTTACAAAGTAACGTTAGGCTACAACATGTGCAATAAAAATATAGGAGAAAACTGGCTGTCAAAATAAACAAATACATTTGTTATTATTCTATTATGCATAAAGAATGGTTTGTGCTACTGTATATCGATAGTAACGTTACCAAAAACAAAACAAAAACCTGTCAACTGTCATAAAGGGTGCAATTTTTTTCCATGTAACGTTAAATGACAGTTTATGTTTAGAAAAATGTGGCGGACTTACTGTATTCTGCTGTGTCTTCACTACCAGCAAAGACGATAATTTTCTCCAAAACAAAACTAGTAGGCCTATGTCAGTGTGTATTATCGGTAATATAACTTCGTCAAACGCTCGTGAACCAAAGTAGCGTGAAGTGGTAACCATAGCAACAGAAACCGCTCGCTCGAACGCTTTCCGTTAGGATGAGTTTCTTACGGATCATAAACAAAGACACTTTTTATATAGATGTTCATAACCAAAATTACAAATACCTGTGTTGTACCTAAAATATGTATATTTTCAGGGTCGCCAAAAAAACTGCATGTTTTGTAAAAAAGCTTTGTGAAAATATATATAAATATAAATATATATAATTTTAATTGAATAATTTTTTTTTATCTCTGGCTACAACATGTCAGACTAAAGCGTTGTCATGCACAATCATTTATTTTCACCCAAAACAAAGCCAAGATTAGTCTGATCAACTGGACTTATCGCGTGTAATATGGAAAACAGGTCTTTTCAGAGGGATCACTATGTTCGCGGAATCCCCAACCTAATTGAAGGACAATCGAATTAAAGGACTTGGGACGTGACCAGTGGCGGCATTTTAAAGCTCTTGGAGGCGGGATGAAAGTAATTGATCTAAGTTACCTCTATCCAATGATCCAAAGCGGGTGGAAAGTGGGCGGTCTTGGAAATTTTCTCCTGGCTTATTGATAACGTTGACGTCAACTGAGAGTCGCGCGGAGCCTTTAGCACCGCGGACAGCGCTCACAAGCGCATGCGCAGCACGCCTATTTGAATCTTGAGACTTTTCGCTTTAGTCTGTGTGATACCCTCAGAAACGAAGATGCAGACGCAACGAAGAATGAAGCTCGAAACTAAATGAACCCAAACTAAATAAACCTCGAAATAAAAGAAACTTAACTTCAACAATGAAGGTGAGGACACCTTTAATAGTCTTTTAAATGATTGTGACTAAGTTGTTAAACTGTTTTAGATAGGCTACAAGTGTAAATATACAGAATAATTATAGTATGCATTCTCTTTCCAAAATCTTGACTTAGAATTATTATTTTACTTTTCCAGATTATTGTAAAGCAAAAAGCCTTTTATCAGAAATCAAAACACCATTCATTGGCGGCAAGTTCGTGAAAAAAAAAACCTCAAATATTTGATTATTTGTCGAAAGAAAGGCTGGTAATGAATTCTCTCAACGTATCAAGTTTGAACTTATCGGATAAGACTGGGCATGCTTTTCAACACTCCTTTCCGAACGAGGACCCGATGTTCAAAGACTACAAGCCAGTGACCCGGGACCTTATTCCCTTACCAAAGGGGGTTTTGTACCTGCTAATGGCCGCGTTGGTGATTGTTGCGGTCGCCTATGCCATAGTGGGACATCTAATCAAAGACCTCGCAAATGATATAGTGGGTAAGGAATGATCTATGATGATGACTTTGTGGTTAACCTGCAAGCTGTTCAAACCCTAAACCCTAACCCTTTAGTAAAGTAAGTCATGTGTTTAATGATGATTCAGGCTGTCACAAAACTCATAGCATTGCCATTATGAAAGTATTAATCTCGAATTACTCCAATAACACTGTATTTTCTGTTAGTGTAGTCTAGGCTACTATTATTTGCTTTATGAGAAAAAACCTCTGTGATAAGATCAGACTCTGTGACTTCAAAAAAGTACCATGTTAAGCATACATGGTGCATGTAATAATGCATTTTGGCAATGCTTTATTTTAAATGACCATGATATCAGTTAGCGTGCCAGGGTATTACTATCCCTGTATGCCATGGGACAAGAATCAATACCATGTTTTTGTAGTGAGGATGTTATGCCCTCACATAAATCCCAATGTTCTAGAAAAAACACTTACATCAATGCAATGTATATATATTTTAAATCATTGTTTCATGTCAGGATACAATTACTGTACCATGGTACTGGGTCCTCGAAGTGTAAAATAAAATAAAAAGAACCTTAAAAATATTAACCTTAAAAAAACCTTATTTTTAACCTTAAAAAATGCAAGAACTGATCACAAACATGTTTGAGCCATGAGTATAAAGTACTATGTTATATATAATAAGATTGTCTTACTAAGTTAAATAAAATAACCCATTATTTTATAATACATTTTTATTGAAGCCAATTAAATGAATACATTTGGCATACTGCTTTCAGAATACTGTTGATCAGGACATAGAGAAATTTATAAATAAATAGGTTGTTTTGTGCATCCAAAGTATTTTAATAAGAACATTTCTATTCCACTTTACAGTTTTCTTTTTATTTAAATCTTTAAAGCACAGAAAATAATAACTTTACTGTTACTTTTACATAGAAACTTTCACTCAAGTATGGTTTTGGTGGGATATTTGGTCTTTTAATAAAGTAAAATTTTGGCACAATACCCATACATCAACATTTCGTACCCTACTGTTTAAAGTTTTGTAGTTGTACCATAAAATAAATGGTAAAATTTTACAATAAGGTCTCATTTGTTAACATTAGTTAACATAATGAAACAACAAGCAATATATTTCTAACATCATCTGTGACAGTTAATAAACATGCAGTTGTTTATTCATGTTAGTTCACAGTGCATTGAAAAATGTATTAGTAGATGTTAAAATGAACTAACAATGTGTCTACAGCATTTATTAATCTAAGTTAATTTGAACTAATGTGTAAAACTAATGCTAATAAATGGATCCTTATTGTAAAGTTTTATTTAAAAATAATTGTTTCCTTGTGTCTCATTAGACTGTGTGCTTGGCCCAAACGAAGATGATGCTGAAAAAGACGACATATCGAATATCAGACCCACTCGTCTGCCCCCAGCTCTGTCTCTGTCCCACGCCAATGCCTTCCACGTGTGGGACCAGGATGATGTGGTGATCCCCTTACCATCGGACGACAGTCCCCAGATGAGTCCTCTGCTGCTGTCCACTATCCCCTACATCCCCTCATTCTTCCCCACATCCAGCTCCAACAACAGCATATCAATGCCCAACAGTCCCGGGCAGACGTCTACTATCCCACGGGAGGTCTAAGAAAGACAGATGAAGGTGAAACAGGAACATTGAAGGATGAGAGTTGTACACCAAAAAAGATTTTGTGCATGTTCTTTTATTGCTATTCTGGCATATGACTTCAAAACCGACACGATATTATGAATCCGATAACATTTACAATCATGCATTCAAGCTACATGTTTGACCAGTCTGTGCTTTCCCTTGGAATCAAACCCATAACCTTGGCATCGCTAGAAACATGCTTGAGCCACAGGATCGACTTCATTGGAAGCCTTGTTCAGAGTTTTTCGGACTCCAAAAGGTCACTTGTAAATACAAAGGGATGAATGCATGAGATATTTCTTTTCCCTGTTGTGTAAGATGATTTACAGAAGCTCTGTTATGAGCGCTGTTGAACATCATTACATCTCATCCCCAAAATAAGGATTATTTATTTTTTTTAAAGAAGAAAAAAACAAGCACCAGGACTTAAGCTCAGAATGACTCTGCATTATATTCTCAGTTGGTATTAATGACATAACTCAAGTCTAGACTTTTCATGCCAGCAAAAAATAAACCCCAAGTCCAACTTCGGTGAATGATGGTCTCAAAGGAGCATCTCTTTACGGGATACAGTCTCTTGGAAATCAGAGACGAGCAGGGCGAAAGGATAAAAAGGGAACATTATTTGGATGGAGGCCTAAAAAGCAACACCAAATGCCCTTGAAAGGGTTGAGAAGTTTGATGGATTATTGAGAATCTTTGATTCATCTGAATGTGAACAGTGGCTTTAGATGTCAAGCTGATGTTGAATCAATGGATCCACCAGTCTTTGAAAATCTGTTTTTGTTAGTGTGCATTTTGGAGACCACATGGGGTTGTTCACACAGGAAACATTCTTTTCACATTCATTGTTTCTCTTTCTCTTAAACATTGGTCAACATGCCACCAATCAGGGCACGTTTTTTCCCACAGCAAATAATAATGTTTATCATCAAAATATAAAAACCTTCTCTTTCTATTAGAACACTCCTAATCTGCCAGCATTTACATTTATGCATTTGGCAGCACTTTATCCAAATAAACTTGTATTGCAGTAGAGGAACACATTTTTTTTAGTAGTTCAAGATTTCCATTCCCTGGATATCGAGCCCATGACCATGCTATTATAGCACAATACTCTACAGTTTGAGCTACAGGAATGCATCACTAATGTATTAGGTTAAAGGTACAGTATGTGTTATTCGCAGACACTCACAGGTTGCCAGATTGAGGGCACGCAACAGGAGTGAGCGCAATTGACATTGGAAGGCAATGTGCCTTAAACTGCAAGTTGATTTAGCTGTGTTTTAATATACTCACGTTCATAGTTTTAGATGGATTCCGAGGCTTTTTAGGTTGGGTAGAATCTGCCACCTCTGACCCATTTTGTTTGCTGGCTTCCATGGCTACAATACGCTGTTTTGGCAACCTGGAGTGTCGGAATACTATTAGGTAAATTGGCAAAACAGAAACAGACATTCTGACATGGAACACACATTTCTGGCAACTGGCTCTAGCATCCTTTTTCAGAGAAACAAATGTGAACGTAGAATGTTTCCTTAATATCTGCAATTATGGTATTTTTGTGTTTTAGTACTGTAAAAAAAGACATACCACATCTTTAACTTATAGCCAGTTATGTATTAGCAAACTTGCATTATTGTACAAAAATTCTCACCAAATATCCTATTTCACTTGTTCAATGTCACATTATGAATGTAAAACAGGTTGCGAATGCCATTTCATATTCAGTTTGGCCCATTCGTCAGTGCTCTGACTAGTTTTTCTGAACATAAGTACGTGTTGTGTGAACACCCTCATATGCTTACAATGCCATTTTTGCTCAAGTTTACTGACTTTTTTTTTTTTCCAAGCCTTTTACAGTCAAGATTTGTTGGCAAGAGTTGAACTAATGCTGTTATGAACGGTTACAAATGCTGTAAATAAAGATCTGTGCTAACCCTTAAGACATTCTTGGGAAAGTAATTTCCATAACAAAGTAAAATAGAAATATTTCATTGTAATAGTGTCTGCATACCTAATACTGAAGATACAAACACAACGAAGAAGAAAATACTACAGTGGGATGTTTAGCCGTTGTAAGACCAGACATCCACACAGGTAGTAAATGGAGCAGTGGCTGTTCTCAGACAGGTTATTTCCATTCGATATGGGATTATCTTGCCCCGGGCACTTAAGATGTTACGACATTTAAGCAAGTAAACAAGATGTAATCCTTCAGTGTCACAGAGGATTCCCTCAACCTCTCCTCCCCCAAAGGGCAATCGGCGGGCCAACAGATTTACAATACGCTGTAAACTGGATTGTGTTCAAATCATCTCAAATGTATTTCAGTGGTAAAAAATGTTTCCCTCTCAGATTCAAAGCTTCGTCCAGTCTTAACAACTAGCTCATCCTCATCCAACATCCTGTCTACATGTGCTTTTATATAATATCATGTGTGCCAACTACACGAGATGCAGGGAAATGAAGAGATTACAGAAGCCATTTTTCCATGGTGTAAGCGGATGGCAATTCAAAGCCTGCAAATCAGTTAAAACTTTTATTCAGCAATGACGCAAGTGTTACAAAATATTTGTTTTTTTTTATATAAATCCTATGCATTTCTTTTGAGCTTTTGAACAAGGGTGTATGCTTATCACTTTTTTTTGTGTCGCACACAAGTCGTAGTTGCTGAGATTACGGAAGCAGCTTGAACTCATGAGTTTTGCTGAAATAAATGGAATTAGTGCCACTAATCTTATTTAGTTTGTTCATGGAACTCGACTACAAGGTAGAGCGGTTTCCTAGAGATAAAAACATACTGCTTAACGTTAAACTAAAACACAGAAACAATGCTGCCAGGAAATATCCCTTAGAGAACACCAGAGAACATCCAAATAAGAGAAAATGAGATGTTTAGCGGAAACATTCATTTAAATTTGACTCTAGTGCATCAGGAAATTTAAAAAGTTATATATTTAAATTAGTGAAATTAAAATAAAAATATGTAAATAAAATATTGTAATTAATTATATTAAACATGACATAGTACACACCGTTCTTGAAAATTCTGGAATCACAAAAATGAATATTGGTTAATTTACAATGCCACTATTATGGTTTTTCGGATAATGGAAAGAGTCAATTCTGAACAGCTGAAATTCCAGTCTCACTTCCTTTTACAAACCTATGAAACATATTTTCATAATGCCCACCTATGGTCTTCATCTGTTGCCTGCTAACAACGTCTAATTTGACCCTTTGGCTCAAATTGATACGGTAAAACCAACACCATCATACATTAATATCACTGTTTATCAAGTGCTGAGGAAGATCCAGAGCTGAAATTCAGATCTGTCAATGGGCGTTTCATTTCCAACACGCACTGTAAGTGGTAGACCAATCACAACAGACTTAGCCATCTGACCAATCAGAGCAGAGTAGACCAATCACAACAGACTTAGCCATCTGACCAATAAGAGCAGAGTAGACCAATCACAACAGACTTAGCCATCTGACCAATCAGAGCAGAGTAGACCAATCACAACAGACTGAGCCATCTGACCAATCACATCATAATAAACCATCTCAGAAAGGAGGGGTTTAGAGACTCAATCTAATGAAAGCAAGATGAAAGCAAATTTTGCATGTCATCCGGAAATCAAGGTGCCAGAGTCTGGAGGAAGACTGGGGAGAAGGAAATGCCAACATGCTTGAAGTCCAGTGTCAAGTACCCACAGTCAGTGATGGTCTGGGGTGCCATGTCAGCTGCTGGTGTTGGTCCACTGTGTTTTATCAAGGGCAGGGTCAATGCAGCTAGCTATCAGGAGATTTTGGAGCACTTCATGCTTCCATCTGCTAAAAAGCTTCATGGAGATGAAGATTTGGTTTTTCAGCACGACCTAGCACCTGCTCACAGTGCCAAAACCACTGGTCAATGGTGTACTGACCATGGTTACTGTGCTCAATTGGCCTGCCAACTCTCCCGACCTGAACCCCATAGAGAATCTGTGGGATATTGTGAAGAGAAAGTTGAGAGACGCAAGACCCAACACTCTGGATGAGCTTAAGGCCGCTATCGAAACATCCTGGGCCTCCATAACACCTCAGCAGTGCCACAGGCTGATCGCCTCCATGCCACGCCGCACTGAAGCAGTCATTTCTGCAAAAGGATTCCCGACCAAGTATTGAGTGCATAACTGAACATAATTATTTAAAGGTTGACTTTTTTTTGTATTAAAAACACTTTTCTTTTATTGGTCGGATGAAATATGCTAATTTTTTGAGAAGGACCTGTACCATTTAACCAACAGGGAGATTTACTCAGCCTGAAGAAAGCTTAACCCTCTTCATTGGATTTACACAAATGACTCAAGACCCTTATCCAGACCTCTCAACCGCTCGGCATCCACAAACGTACATGTGCACAATAGAGATGAACACTGATGTACTGGAATCTGATGCTACTGCCATGAAAAAAGGAGCACAAAAAATGCTCTGAAATGAATTGTGCTTTTGGAATAAACAACCATTAATTAAGTCAAATTGGAGATTTGCAACACTTTTCATTTAATATTTCTACAGTATGGGGACTTTATTAGTTTACATTGCATTCTGGTTTGTGAGAACAAACTGGGTGGCTGTTTTTACAGAGCTGTCATTAAAAAACGAGCCGTGGAAAATGACAAATGAATTGATATATATATAAACCAAAGTATTAACCTACAAACAAACAAAAGTGAAGCTTTGATTCAAGTGGAGGCCAGTAGGGATTTCTATAATGTGTAGTGACATTGTAACAAGGTCAATGTCACCCTCCTCATGCAAAGACATGAATCTTTTCCCAGTTTTGACGTCAGCCTGTTCAACGTGATCCGCAAAACTAATGCCCGAGCAGCAAAGTGTAGTTCAGGGTGTGGCTTAAATAGATGCAGACAATGCAGATAAGTCATGAGAGCACAAATGAATCCATACGCTGAGCCTGATGATGAGTGCGTGTCATTTAAGAGTCCAGTCGACATATAGGGCTGTCGTACACCATCTGCAGGTTCACTTTGTGGCCCACAAGCTCTCGGATGTTGTTGATTCCGTACTTGATCATGGTGGGCCTGAACGTGGGAGGGAAAAAAAAAAAGAAACAATCAAGCAACTCTTGAAATTTTTATTTGCAACCGATTATATGTGCGGGTTGATGTACCTCTCCAAGGACAGACCCCAGGCAATGACTGACACCCCCTCGGGTAAACCCATGGGCAGCAGCATCTCAGGCCTGAAGACCCCAGAATTACCCACCTCCACCCACTTCTTCAGACCTACGAGATTCAGAGAGACAAAGGTTAATAATGATCACTGAGTCAGACAGTTAGCTTTCCGTCTACAGAGGGCAACACAATGTCTTGGTTCCAGAAGTGTTTTTCCCATTCATTTTCCCCATAGAGTTACAAGCCACGAAACATCCAGCTGCGAGGTAAATCACAACCATTACAAACTGATTTGAAGCAAAACAAATTTGAAAATAGCTACAAGACAGCACTTAAAGGAGTAGTTAACTTTAAAATAAAAATTAGCCCATGATTTACTCAACCTCAAGCCATCCTAGGTGTATATAACATTCTTCTTTCTGATGAACACAATCTAAGTTAGTTTAATAAATATCCTGACGCTTCTAAGTTTAATAATGACAGTGACTGTCCCTATTGAGTTTAAAGTTCAAAAAAGTGCATCCATCCCCTAAAAACGTACTCCACACAGCTCCGTGGGGTTAATAAAGACCATCTGAGGCGAGGCGATGGATTTGTGCAAGAAAAACATCCATATTTATAACTTTATAAAGAAAAATATCTAGCTTCCACCATTCAAATTATAAGAAAAAAAGCATAACTGACACAAGATGTGATGTAGGACATACATCATTTTATGTCTTACACAGTGTTTATGATAAATTATTTATCGGTCCACAATGCACACCATTCTTTTTTTCAAATTCAAAATCAAATCTTGTCCTACATTTTTCCTTGTTCGAAAAGCCGTTTCACCTGGATACACATGACAAAAGTGAAAAGATGGCAATTTCCCTTTAATGCCGACTACAATATAAATGCTATTTTACTACTTAATCATGTAGTTTTGCTTCCAAAAGCATCCTAAACCAGAAATAGTGTGTTACTGCATGACCATGTCATTTTATGTCATTTATAAATAATTGAATGTAGGGATACACCAATATGATAATTTTGGCCGATAATATAATTTGTTATATTTGATAACCGATAAAAACCTATACATTTATTTAGAGCATGATCACAAAAACAAAATTCTCACCATTAAATCCATGCCCCAAGCACAAAATTATGATAATTTTCTAATTATAATTATATGAGGCCTATATGACAGACTTGCACTGTACATGTTGCACTTAACTGTATTTTTTTTTTTTTTTTTAATGAAGTGATTTTAATCACATTTCAAGCAATACAAAACCATCATGGCGAACAGTGCGCATCTGAAGTGTCTCAGCTGAAGGAAATAATACATATTTATTTAATATAATGGCAAATATGTCTTTTGTTCGACCAATAATGATAACAACCGATACCGATATGATGGACGATATTTTGTGCATTCTTAATGGTCTATCATTTATTATATATTTCATATATTATTCTATACTCTATACTTGATTTCATTTATTCTACACTTACTAAACAGCAGGCTATGAAATAATGTTATATTAGACTTAATGCTATTAAGACGTAATGCATATTACATACATTTAATGTCACATATCACTTTATATGGAGTTTTACCTTCATGATAGCTGAAGACCTCCATACTTGGCTCAGTGTAGGGGTTGAATGCCGGCTTGAAACGCAGTTTTGTGATTCCTGGGGTAAATATTTCAAAATCATGATCATAAATCTTTGGAACATTCAAGAAGCCTCCTCCACTATAAATGGGTACTTATACCAATTATACTCATAAAAACAAGACTTTCTTTCTTATTTGTAAAGAGCAAGGAGTGCCGTACCCAGTTTGGTAAAGAACTGGTGCAGGATGCCCATGAGGTTTCCCAGAGTAAGTCCGTAGTCGGCCACAACGCCTTCGATCTGGTGAAACTCTGCCAGGTGGGTGGCGTCCAGAGTTTCGTTACGGAAAACTCTATCGATGGAAAAGTACTTCACTGGTGTGAACTTCTCCTGAAAGGAATGATAGAGTCGAGTGAGATCTGAAGTAAACGGCGGTGAAACGAGCTGTGAGCGAGTGTGTGTGTGTGTGTGTGTTCACCTGCTGTGCGAGTTTATACAGCATCCGGGCGCTAACCGCCGTAGTGTGCGTTCTCAGGAGGTTCTTCTGCGCTTCTTCAATCTTCCAGTCGTACTTGTATCTTAAAATTGATTTCAGATGTTGAAATTACAAATGCGCACAAGTTTGAGGACACTTAGTATTTTAAGTCTTTTCTGCTCACCAGGGCTCATTTATTTGATCCTAAATACATTAAAAACGGTAATATTGTGAAATATTATTATACCATTTAAAATAACAGTTTTCTATTGTAATACATTTTAAAATGTAATTTATTCCTGTGATCAAAGCTGAAGTCTTCAGTGTCACATGATTCTTCAGTTATCATTCTGATTTGATGCTTTTAAGATTTCTAGGATCATGTTCACAAATTATAAATTAGCAATTATAAATGTCCATCACTTTTGATCCGTTTATTTTACCATAATAAAAAAAAGTATTAATTTCCTTTGTTTTATTTTTTTTTATTTTGTATCTTACTGGCCCCAAGCATTTGAATGTAAATGCAACATTTGAAATAAACAACAATGCAAATCACTGAATGACACCATATATCACTCATCTTACCCCTGTGATCCATAACCTCCTTCAGAATGAACCTTCTTCACTCTCTCCAGATAGTCCTGAGGAAACTCGTGAGCCAGAGCCGGGTCTGAGAAATACAAACAATTACTTTGAGACCAGGAAACTATGCTTTGACAGCAAGCGTCAAAACTCCACAGAGATTATACCGCGGAGAGCACGGAGGTGGACGTTTCTCACCAGAGATGAAGAAGGTGTCGTGTTGGTCTCTTGCTGGGTGCTGCTGGGGCTGGAACAGAGAATCAAAGTTCCAGAACGAGCTCTCGATGAAGTTATTAGTGGGCATTTCTGTGAATCTATGAGTGAAAGACACAAATACAAGGAATATTCTTGTAGATTAATGATCTAAGATCAAAACATTGGTATGGAGCAAAAGGTTTTGCATGAATGGCACAATTGGTAATTACATTTCTTAACGATTACCGTAAAGGGATAGTTCACCCAAAAATGAAAATGACTTCATGATTTAGTCACCCTCAAGCCATCCTAGGTATACATGACATTCTTCTTCCAGACGAATACAATTGGAGATCTATTAATAAATATCCTGATGTTTCCAAGCATTGAATGGCAGCCCAAAATTGTATGCACAAAAAATTGCATCCATCCATTATAAACATAATCCACACAGCTGTGGGGGGTTAATGAAGACGTTATTACTTTCATATCTAACTTCCGCCAGACCACCTTACATATTCAAATTAGGCAGAAAGTGTAATGTGAAACACAATGAGCTGTATTAGCAACACTTCATGTTATATTTGCATATTATGTATTAGCAACACTTCATGTTATATTTGTATCTTGATTTAAAGACTTTTAGATATTTGTATAGAAAAAAAACCAGGACAAAATACTGAGGAAGATAGGCCTTCATTTGTGTACGGGTGAATTAAGACTTTGTAAAGATGTTTTTAAGACCCACCGAAACTCTAAAAAAATAGTATTTAAATGTTACTCCAACATACTTAAAAAAATACCATGGCACCATGTTCAAAAAAGAAATAGTAGTACCATGGTGCTTTTAGGTCCTTTTGTTTAATGAGTAATAAGCTCCCAATCAGCATCATACAAATATAATAAGAAACCATTCAGATTGGTTTCATTCCATTCATATAGGTCATGGGAACTATGCTCCACTAAAACACTGACAAAGAACTTGCACACACACACACACACTCGAGCCTGCTTCCTAAAGTTGTCAAAAAACCTGCAATATTATATTACGAATATTCTTGTCTCTGTGACAAACTGCTTTTTCTTCCATTTTGGATAAAAGCGCCTGCTGAATGCATAACTTTGTAAAATAAATGAGTGAAATAATTGTCCAAAATACGGTGACCAAACAAATAAATCTGATAACTTTCTCATCTAAGGTAGAAGAGTTTTGTAGGCATAAAGGACTGACCCCATCTCCAGGAAGATCTGCCTGAACTGTGTCCGGACCTTCATGAGCGGGTGCAGGTGGCCGCAGTCTGGAGCAACACCCATCGCCTCAAAATTATACGGCTTAAACTTCTTCTCCTTCCAGCTGCCACTGAAAGAAACAAGTCAACCAAAGACAAAATCTTTATTTTAAGTGTTTCCTGAAACCCAAATGAGTGTGCTGCTATATAATAATAACAATAAAAACCCAGCATAAGTCACAAGTGGAAGGGTCTTGTGTTTCAAAACTGGATCTGACAGTGTTTTACAGCCAATTTTAATGCGATTGGTCTCACCTGGCGATCATCTCTGGAGTCAGTTCTGTCTCTTGTTTGGTGATGGTGGTACTGAAGCTGCTGCCTTTAGTGATCCAGTAAGACTTAACTGTCCTAAAATCATACATATATACATGCATACACACAAATTACATGCTTCTGCCTTACAAAAATTGTAACTGAGATGAGATCATTGAGATGTAGCGCCCCCTACTGTTCATGCAATAAATAATAACCTGCATCATTTCCAGACTAATCAAACACGCTAAATGAATCAAGTGCCCTGTTTACAACTGGTATTAAGTTGTGTTTTGGTTGATCAGATCACAAATTTGCTGCCGCTAGGGTGCGTCTAGATTTCTAGGCTATTAGGTTTTATGAATGAGGCCCAATGTGTGAGCTGCTTTCATCCATTAGATTGGAAGACCTAAAAAAAAGTTCATACATTTACCCGCCCATATATCCTCCCCTTGAAGAAATGAAGACAGAAGTGGTGGAAAGTGGACAAAATTGAAAGATTAAAACACCAGGTGTAAACAGGGCCAAGAACACCAACTTGGGAAACTCAAAGCTCTCTTACACTTCCGCAAGCAGTTTACGTTTCTTCAGCTCATTCTTTTCTTTCTCCTCTAGTTTTGCCGACTGTCCCTTCTGCACCAGCTGTAGTTTATCCCTTACTGCATCCTCAATCGTTTCCACCTGCAAGACACACACACTACATTAATAACACATTCATGTAGTTATTTGGGTTTATTTAATGATCTGAGCAGCACTGCATGTAACTCACAGTTTTGAAGACTCTTGGTCCTCCCTCGTGAGCTTTATCCAGACGGATCCATTTATTGGACATTGCTTTGCTGAAACCAACCTTCCCGCTCTGCATTTTCTAAAAGAATAAAAACACCTATTAGATATCTAGACAAGTCTAGATATGTATGCATAACAATGTCTTGAATTCAAATGATTAATAGGCAACATTAGTGATATTACATATATACACTCACCAAAAGGATTATTATTAACACCTGTTCAATTTCTCATTAATGCAATTATCTAATCAACCAATCACATGGCAGTTGCTTCAATGCATTTAGGGGTGTTGTCCTAGGCAAAACAATCTCCTGAACTCCAAACTGAATGTCAGAATGGGAAAGAAAGGTGATTTAAGCAATTTTGAGTGTGGCATGGTTGTTGGTGCCAGACGGGCCGGTCTGAGTATTTCACAATCTGCTCAGTTACTGAGATTTTCACGCACACCTATTTCTAGGGTTTACAAAGAATGGTGTGAAAAGGGAAAAACATCCAGTATGCGGCAGTCCTGTGGGTGAAAATGCCTTGTTGATGCTAGAGGTCAGAGGAGAATGGGCCGACTGATTCAAGCTGATAGAAGAGTAACTTTGACTGAAATAACCACTCGTTACAACCGAGGTATGCAGCAAAAGCATTTGTGAAGCCACAACATGCACAACCTTGAAGCGGATGGGGAACAACAGCAGAAGAGCCCACCGGGTACCACTCATCTCCACTACAAATAGGAAAAAGAGGCTACAATTTGCACAAGAAATTACCACCAAAATTGGACAGTTGTTGACTGGAAAAATGTTGCCTGGTCTTATGAGTCTCAATTTCTGTTGAGACATTCAGATGATAGAGTCAGAATTTGGCGTAAACAGAATAAGAACATGGATCCATCATGCCTTGTTTCCACTGTGCAGACTGGTGGTGGTGGTGTAATGGTGTGGGGGATGTTTTCTTGGCACACTTTAGGCCCCTTAGTGCCAATTGGGCATCGTTTAAATGCCATGCCCATCCCTTTATGACCACCATGTACCGATCCTCTGATGGCAATTTCCTGCAGGATAATGCACCATGTCACAAAGCTCCAATCATTTCAAATTGGTTTCTTGAACATGACGATGAGTTCACTGTACTAAAATGGCCACCACAGTCACCAGATCTCAAGCCAATAGAGCATCTTTGGGATGTGGTGGAACGGGAGCTTGGTGTCCTCGATGTGCATCCCACAAATCTCCATCAACTGCAAGATGCTATCCTATCAATATGGGCCAACATTTCTAAAAAATGCTTTCAGCACCTTGTTGAATCAATGCCACGTAGAATTAAGGTGGTTCTGAAGGCGAAAGGGTGTCAAACACAGTATTAGTATGGTGTTCCTAATAATCCTTTAGGTGAGTGTAGTTTATCTTATAATATATTATATATATATATATATATATATATATATATATATATATATATATATATATATATATATATATATATACATACCATACACACACACACACACACACACACACACACACACACACACAGGTCCTTCTCAAAAAATTAGCATATTGTGATAAAGTTCATTATTTTCCATAATGTAATGATAAAAATTAAACTTTCATATATTTTAGATTCATTAAAAACACCAACTGAAATATTTCAGGTTTTTTATTGTTTAAATACTGATGATTATGGCATACAGCTCATAAAAATATCTCAAAAAATTAGCATATCATGAAAAGGTTCCCTAAACGAGCTATTAACCTAATCATCTGAATCAACTAATTAACTCTAAACACCTGCAAAAGATTCCTGAGGCTTTTAAAATCTCCCAGCCTGGTTCGTTACTCAAAACCGCAATCATGGGTAAGACTGCCGACCTGACTGCTGTCCAGAAGGCCATCACTGACACCCCCAAGCGAGAGGGTAAGACACAGAAAGAATTAGCTGAACGAATAGGCTGTTCCCAGAGTGCTGTATCAAGGCACCTCAATGGGAAGTCTGTGGGAAGGAAAAAGTGTGGCAAAAAACGCTGCACAACGAGAAGAGGTGACCGGACCCTGAGGAAGATTGTGGAGAAAGACCGATTCCAGACTTTGGGGGACCTGCGGAAGCAGTGGACTGAGTCTGGAGTAGAAACATCCAGAGCCACCGTGCACAGGCGTGTGCAGGAAATGGGCTACAGGTGCCGCATTCCCCAGGTCAAGACACTTTGGGCTACAGAGAAGCTTGCTCAGTGGTCCAAAGTACTTTTTTCGGATTAAAGCAAATTTTGCATGTCATTCGGAAATCAAGGTGCCAGAGTCTGGAGGAAGACTGGGGAGAAGGAAATGCCAAAATGCCTGAAGTCCAGTGTCAAGTACCCACAGTCAGTGATGGTCTGGGGTGCCATGTCAGCTGCTGGTGTTGGTCCACTGTGTTTTATCAAGGGCAGGGTCAATGCAGCTAGCTATCAGGACATTTTGGAGCACTTCATGCTTCCATCTGCTAAAAAGCTTCATGGAGATGAAGATTTGGTTTTTCAGCACGACCTGGCCCCTGCTCACAGTGCCAAAGCCACTGGTAAATGGTTTACTGACCATTGTATTACTGTGCTCAATTGGCCTGCAAACTCTTCTGACCTGAACCCCATAGAGAATCTGTGGGATATTGTGAAGAGAAAGTTGAGAGACGCAAGACCAAACACTCTGGATGAGCTTAAGGCCGCTATCGAAGCATCCTGGGTCTCCATAAAACCTCAGCAGTGCCACAGGCTGATCGCCTCCATGCCACGGCGCATTGAAGCAGTCATTTCTGCAAAAGGATTCCCGACCAAGTATTGAGTGCAAAACTGAACATAATTATTTGAAGGTTGACTTATTTTTGCATTAAAAACACTTTTCTTTTATTGGTCGGAAACTTCGGAAAATTGGTCAAAACATTTTTTAAAGAATTCTGTATAACAAATAATTTCAATATGCATATGTCTGATTGTACTTAACAGATACTCTCAACCAACATTTTTTTAATAAAGATCTTTTTTTCTGCATAATAAAAACTGAGCATTTTGCAATGTAAGATACTGATGTTGTCCTGAGAAAAAAATAGAAAGTAATAATCTTATAAAATACAAAAATATACATTTTCATCATCACATGAAATGCGTTAATACACACAAATGTTCTTCTCTTACCATGAGTTGATTCTGCGGCAGACCCTCGGCAGGGATGGCGTTGAACACCCGGGCTTCATGACTGCCCTTCTCAGCAATCTCACACCCCTCTCCTGTCAGCTCCCAGTGTTTGGAGGACTTCTGCTCTGCCGAGATCACCTGACCACATCATTCAACCAGGTTCAGACAGACAAACAATCACATATTTATAGAGACCTATCTATTAATCTATCTACAAAAACTAAGTACAGAGGGACATATAGACATATTTACTATATACACACCATGGAACAGAGACGGATAGATAGATAGATAGATAGATAGATAGATAGATAGATAGATAGATAGATAGATAGATAGATAGATAGATAGATAGATAGATAGATAGATAGATTTTACTTTAGCCGCTATATAGGGTGGTATCATAGTCTGTAAGATCATGTCTTTCTGATGAGCGGATTGGCATGATTTCAGTGAAGTACAGCCAGATCCTGCGGGCTGAATGGGTCTCATTTGCGCCGCTGTTGCATCAGTCAGTGCGTGTTTCTGCTGTGGGATCTCCTCACCTCTCCTAGCGCCTGCAGACTCTTCACCGCGCCGACGATCATCTGATGATCCACCCCGAGATCCACGGCCACATCCTGGCTGTCAATGCCGCCGTCTACCTTCTCCACTAGCCGTAAAAGTGATTCCAAAAGCCCGGTGTCAGCCATGCTGGAGTTGCCTTGCTCTCAGATGGGGAAACGGACATGACATCACACAGCCACCCGTAACCACCGAAACAAAAACGCACAGTATTGGTTTTACCCTTTTACCGTAAACCATGTAGACAGAGCTGCTGTTGAATATAAATATATATATATATATATATATATATATATATATATATATATATATATATATATATATATATATATATATATATATATAATACTAGCTTTCTGTCGTGGCGTCCACAAACCTTTAATTAAAACAATCTGTACATTTAAACAGCTCTGTTTGTATTACTTATATTTAAGGAAGATTCATATTTCTACTACTAGTGTTAACAGATTTTTTGCGGCTAATGTAAAATCTGTGTTTATTATTAATTATTCGAACATAAAACATACGTTTTTTTCAATCGTATCAACAAATTATAAAGGTCAGTATTTGTAGAGTGGCTCTGTATTTATACTGCTTAAAAAAATAAAAACATTATCAGTTTTCATTTGTGGGGTCCAAAACATTGAAAAATATTTAATTACATCCTAAAAGTTTATTTTTGTTTAAATTACATTTTGAATAGCAGATTTGAATGTGATGTTTAATGTTTTAGACAAATGTATTATGTAAATACCCGGTATAACGAATACCTGGAGAAGTAATTTCAAAAACACCACAGAAATCCGATATCCTCCAAAATAAAATCCTTTATTACAAACACCACACATTCTTTAAACAATGTTCGGAAAAATAAAGGTCCCCCACCCAAAACAGCCAATCGCTACAACGACCCGACACGTCACAACTTTCACAATCACGTAACCATTTAAAACAATGTCACATGTTTAAAAGAAAAGCCTATGATTACAGGCAAAATCATGAAATGTAGCTGGCCAAACAGAGGAAGAAAAAAAAATCCATAAAACTAATGATTTACAGCTTGAGACTGAATCTTTATACATGTCTGAATGGTTAAAATCACTCAAGGACTGCATGTCCCGTCACTGCATGTTAACAAATATCAGGTCCTCGCATGCGTTGTTTCGGGTTTATTTCGTATGTCCCTCTGAAGGGCAGTAGCTTGGGGGATTTCACAGATTTAAAGCAACTAAACTAAAATAAAAATACACATACTTCAAAAGAAACATGGAAATACACTATTTTGCACAAAGTTTAGAGACCACTATTCTGTTTTAGTTCAGGTGTTGGTGACAAACCAAAAATCAAGAACTACATAATCAAAAAGGATGCTCCTTGTTTGGAAGTGATGGTGCAGGACTGCACACAGGAAGGCAGGTTTATCGATACTGGTAGTTCATATTGGGATCACCCCGTCCGTATCCCACTGGTCCGCTGTTGAATGAGGCGGGGCTGCCACCAAAATTTTGGTTGGCTCCACCCTGTGAGTTGTAGTTTGACTGGTTGTTGTAACCTATGACACACCAATCAGAATTTATGAAACACAGTAGAACACCCCAAATTTTTACTTGGACACAATAATGCTGGCTTCACGTGCTATCAGAAATGTCCTACTACTCACTTCTGAAGTTTCAGCTTTCAAGCTTGACATGTTCAAGCATCTTAATGTCAGAAAGAATAGGGATCATGAAGGACACCGGGTTTATGCTTGCCTATCTCTTGGGGAAATCAAGTTTCCCAGTAGTAAGTGCAACTTGATAGGACATTCATGTCCAGTTTCCAACTAGGAAACTTATATTTGCGATAATTCTGATAGCATTTGACAGCAGCATAAATCAATGTTTTAATCACCTTCATAACTGTAGTCCTGTCCTCCAGTCACCTGTGAGGGATAAGCAGTGCTGTAGTTGAAGTTTCCAACTCCTCCTCCCCCCCCACCTTGAGCTTGTCCGAAGTTCTTCTTCGGTCCAAAGCCCTGGTACTGACCAAAAGAACCCCCTTGGCCCGCTTGACCTTGAGGCTTGTTGTTCTGGTGCATGGGTGGCTTCTTGACGGCCGGTTTGGGGGTTCCTGTAGGGGAGGTGAAGCCCCCATCACCCTGGTAGTATGAGCCAAAACCGCCTACCCCTGCTCCACCAACAGAAGGGGCGTTTGTGCCTGGACCTGACACTCCAGGACCAGAGGACACCGATCCACCATTAGACCCGCCATTATTATAGAAATCTGAAGTGGAAAAATACAGCATAAGTTAAACAGAGGGCTATTAATTGTAATTCAGTTTATCATAAATCTGAAGGCTTTTACAGAATCATTTTATTGGGCTTTGAAGTTTGTTAAAAACTGTACAGTAATGGGTACTTTACTTTCCATTCAAATGCATGCAAATGTGATCACCTGAAAATTCAAGCCTGTGCAAAGTTGTTTCACATTTCAAGGTCATAAAATTTTGCTGAATTCAAACCTGCAAATTCATATCACATGAAGACAGACATCCAGTAGAAGACTAATAAGTCATGGGGTGACCTTTTAATTGAACAAAGTTTAACATTACAGGTTTAAAGCGCTGCAGGAAAGTGAAGTAGACTGTATTTACAATTTGAAAATCAATTGTTTTTGGCATGCTGAATTTGCTTTAAAAATAAGCTGCAGCAGCATGCGATGTCATTTCACACAGTGAAGAAATTCTGTGTGCCCAAATCTACATGGATTTGCACTAATTAGGTTTTCTAAAACTTGTAATGAGTGGTTTGAAAGCAACTGCAGAAATAAGTACTGTATTTGCATATAGGCATATAATGACTTGGATTTAACGGAGGACATATTTTGGTAGATTGAAAATGGTTTCAATCATAATACCACAAAAACAACCTTCTTGCTAAACCTGATGCAAATTTATTTAAGAAATATTCAAAGAAAGTAAACTTTACATAGATATCACAGATTTGTAAAGTAACTCAAATTTATTGCAAAAAATAAAGTAAATCCACAATCAAAAAAAAAAAAAAAAAAAAATGCAGCAAACATACCCGCGTTTGTTCAATGGTTCACAGAATTGATATTCTGATATTAAAAATCGGCACTAACTCGTTCACCACAAACAATGGCATTCACCACAATTAAAAAAAGAAACATAAATAAACTAGAAAACAAAACAATAAAACATTAAAACATGGCAATGTATCGAAGGAAAACATTTTTTCAAGAAAAACAACTAAACTGTAAGCAAAAAATGACTTAAGTGATTCACAGTTGCAGTGAAGATAGTCAGGATGAAATGTCAGTCCGCTACTTTTGTGACCATCCGTCAGCCAATCAGAATGCTCAATGCTGATTGTGGCACAAATAATACGTCAGAACATCTTGCTTTTCGTAGCAACTCTAGGCAGAAACTCCCGTTCACATCCACAGTGTTAGTTGATCGGTTGGTGCAGGTTTTTGAGGTGAGATTGTGGACAATACATAAGGAAACAAGTTCAAAATGCGGGTAACCAGTGTTTTTCCCCCTGTCTATTTTTTCATTTCATGTTTGTGTGCTCATTGAAAACATTGGGTGGTTTATGTTGCAAACTCGTGGTAGCCATAGGAGTCTGAGACAAAGTCACCTAAAGGGTGAGACAGAGCAGAGAAGCACAGAATTAGACGTCTTCTGTGTTCGGCATGCCATGACAAATGTCACTGGGCATATGATGTCAATCAGTTATCATTAAGGTCAAAGAAAGTTTTCTGTGCTTTTTTTTTTTTTTTTTTAGATTTCTCTGCTCCGGTCACCCTCAAGGCAGCTTTCCTCTGAAAGAGTGGCGTTGGCATGTTGGGAACATTTCACGTTTTTCGCCGAGGAAAGTTTGCGTCCCATGGCACAACAAAGCAGAGAAATGTAAAATCAAAAGAAAAATACAATAGTGGACACCTACATGAACTCAAGAGACATCAAAAATGTCCTTAAACCAACCCAGAGTAGTGGTTTAAATACATTCAGAGCTAAGTGCACAGATTTTTTTTTTTTACTAAAGAGAAATCCAAAAATAACTAAGGAAATTAAAATGGCATAACTTATGCCATAAATTCAAGATTTACAGTTAAAATAAATTAGGGATAAATGACAATTGGTATTCATTTAAAATTAAAGAGTAAAAAAAAATCAATGGCCCCAGTGAGAAATCGAAAAATACTTACTGTAGCCAGAGTTGTTATTGCCGCCATATCCATACGTTCCATATCCACCTGAAAGAGGACAAGAAGAGGACAAGTTCAAATGCAAGTTAACACAACTTGCATTGTCTACAAAGCAGTCTAGACATAATTTGAGATGTAACTTGTTGGTGTAAATCTCACTTTGTCCATATAAATGATTTTAAATCTAATTTTACATTTTATTTAAATCTAGCAATTTTTTTAAATAGCATTATAAAAAACGTTTTTTTAACATTCAATAAATGGGTTTCATTGTGTGAGGAAAAGGAAAAAAAGAAAGAAAAAAAGTCCAACCCCTATTGTCAGCCTGCATTTTTTTGTTGTTGAGATTTTCAGATTTTTTTGTAGTTTTAATCTACATTTAAAAGTTAGACTGGGTCTCTTACAGTTAAGGTTTCTCCAAATCCTTAAAACAAAGTGATGCTTGCAGACAGATCTGGTGTACCTTGATTGAATCCTCCACCATTGTTAAATCCCCGGCCTCTGCCCCTGCCACGTCCTCTACCTCTGCCCCTGGGATTGGCCATCATGTCAGCAGGTGGCCCACTCACCATCCCAAATCCAGTGGGGTGCTGAAGTCACCAAATCAGACCATTAAAGAAAAGAATATATAAGAGGAGATTTCATTGTCACTGAAAACAGAAAAAAAAAAACAATGTACCATTGGTGGCATTTTCTTTTTTTTGTTTGCCTCTGAGTTGGAGCCTTCTGGGAAAAGCTTCTCCAGGGCTGCCAGCGCTGCGTAGGCCTTCGCCACCTTCTTATTGGATCCAGTACCTTGAAACTTCTGTCCGTCGATCTCCACCTGAAAGCAGGAATGAAAAACAATGAAAAGCAGCAGTTATTGTTATTTTATCTGTCTAAAATAAATAATTTTTTGATGCAAATTCGATCTTAGAAAGGACACGATATGTAAACTAGAATGTATCTATGACGACATGTCCTCACCTCCATGACGAAGCGTTTGTCGTGGCTTCCACCGGTCTCAGAGATAAGCTCGTACTTCAGTCCTCTGCGTTTTTCATTGAGCTCCATGACAGGGTTCTTTCCATGTTTGGTAAGGATAGGCCCCTGCTGCCGAGCGGTCTGAGAGCAAGCATGAAGAAAGAAGCTCTTGTAAGACTGAACAACAAAACTAGAGCTTAGGTGCGACTAACCAGACAAAATTAAATCAATTAAGTTTAATTTACACTTTCCTCCATGAACAACATGATTAAAAGTAAATTATTCAAATGAAATGTTTGGTTGTTTTCTTATGCTCGCAAAGGCCTAATTTATTTGACCAGAAATACGGCAAAATTTCAATTTAAATACGTTAAAAAGTATTTTATTTCCAATGACAGCAGTCTTCAGTGTTCACATGATTCTTCCTGATTTGCTGCTCAAGAAACATGTATTATTATCAATGTCAAAAACAGACTGCATAATTAATTTGTGAAAACTCATACATTTTATTAGGATTCTTTGATGAATAGAAAGTTCAAAAGAACAGCATTTATTATAAATGTCTTTATGGGCACTGTGTTTGAGTGGTGTGCGCGCGCTTCAAAGAAAACAGCTAATTAATATAGAACAATGATCAAAGAGACTTGGAACCAACTTGCACACCTTCCAGCCAATCGAGATTTAAGACAGACCATGGTATAAAATTGCTTGATCATGATTTGATTAAGAATTTTCTTAAAATGTAATGCAATCTGTAGAAATTATAAATTTGTCCTTACAGGCCACTATGTTGATTTACGTTCTAAAGTTGGTTTTCAATACCTCATCAGTGGGGCTGTCTGAAGTTGGTGCCGCTTCTGGCTCCATTTGGGTCACTGGGGGCAAAGTCTCTTGTGTGGTCACTGGCTCATCCGGTTTCACCTGTTCAGCTACTTTTTGCTCCACTCCTGTTGGCAGACCCATATCTTGCAAAACCTGGAGAAAAGGAAAATTTTTTTAAAAAACTAATTCTGCTAAGGCTGCAAAAATTCACAGGCAAAATCTGATTTAAGTTTTCTATATGAATATTCAACATCAGAAATGAATAGTTATGTTGAAAAGGAAAATCATCATTAAAGGTGTCATGAACTGGCTTTAAAAAAAAAAGTATACTGTTGCTTGAGGTCAACATGATGTTTGTGTGGTTTTTACATTTAAAAACATCATAACCAATAGGCTATTTTCTACACTGGTTTTGAGGCTCTCTCCTGAATGCTGGGTTTTGGTGGGCGTGCTGTACTGGAGACTTGGAAGTAAACGCCCACGGATTGGACAAGGTTTGCATATTTAATGAGCTTGACAAAACACATACGCTGTCAGTTCAGGGAAAGAAGAGATTGAGGGAGAAGTGGCAACCGGAATGATTTTCTCGATCACAGGGCTCATAAACGTCTTCATCAAACAAACACAATGATTTATTTCTGATCCACCCTCGACTGATTCGACTATTACTTTTATATTACACATAGCCCGCAAGATCGGATGATATAAGCGTGAACCGCCATATCTTGCCATCTTCCTCGGCATGTTTATTGGTCTTGACCAGCTAGCACGAGCCCTCCATGAGTCGGTGGGCGAGGCTACGAGGCTACTATAGACTACGCGCTATAGAGGCGGTGTTTTGTTGTGCAATGACGCAAGTATGAACCACAAGACCGCTTGCTGAGCGTGGTGTCTATAAAAGCTTTTCTTTGACTAACAAAGAAGTTTTCAGCTCTGAAACTTAGAGGATATTCTTATATTACCATGACCTTTTTATCTATCAAACACACAAGGGAAAGTTGATTTCTCAATTCATCACCCCTTTAAATTTTAAAGACTCTGAATCACTAAGAAATTAAATTGGGTCAATGTAGCTCTGGGTTCATGTAGCTTTTGTGGCAAAAACAAACACTTTAAAGTGTTTCAGACCCATTAGACAAATAATTCACCAATGTTTCTTACTTTGACAGCTACATGTAGTTTAGCAGTGCGTTTGGAAGGACCAGAAGCTTCAAAGTTCTTCCCATCCACCTCTACAGCCATGGTGAAAACCGGCACATGGACGGGACCAGTCTGAGAGATGAGTTTGTACTGTAGACCCGGCTTCAGCTGATTCAGACGCATCAGGGCATTCATGGCCTGTGGCGGATCTGCTTTCTCCTCTGGAGCTGAACGGCAAAAACAAGTTAGGAGTTAAGTGCAAACCTCCACTACAAGCAAATTATACACATATGAAGAACATTTACATTTCTTTTGCAATTTCTTCTTCTTCTTGTTTGGATTCTTCTCATCAGTAGACTCCTCCTCCTCCATGGGGCGTTTCATAGGTGGAACATAGGTTGTGCTGGGTGGGATTTGAACTATGCAAAGACAACAAAAAAAAAATTCAAGTTTATCACTCAAAAAGGATGGATGCAGTTTCACAAAAACAAATAGAAAAATATCCACAGCCACACCATCTTACCCGTGTAGTCAATAGGAGTGTCACTGCGTGGTTTTCTAGGCATTTTTGAAGGAAGAGGATCCATACCGAGTACTTTGTGGAGCTGGCCAAAAGCTGAAAGCCTTAAGGCATGCTGTCAATAAAAAGAGCATTACAACCATCACCCATAGTGCTCAAATTAGATCTCTAAACAAATTAACGCAAAAATGTAATAACACAAAGTAATTTGTGGACAAACCTGAGCACTCTGAGTAATGTCCTCTCGTTGCTGGCGATCCATGTGACTAATGGCATCTGTTGGTTCCTTTTCACAAGGGTCACAAATGCCTGAACCATCTCAAAACAGATATTTATACATTAAAATAGAGAAATTTCTAAAGTATTTTTTGTTGTATTCTATACTTTGTTGTATTCTATACTGCTGTTTGGTTAATACAACAACAGTACCCAGTACATTTAACAGCTAAACATGTTGAATGCACTCAAAATGGTCTCTAATACTGTACTACTGTAATAAGATGTAGAAGTCTTTATTGTAATTATTTTAGATGCCAACGGTGGTGGACTAACCAGCCATGAGGATTCCAGATGCAAGACACTCAAGAACTCTGCGGAGAGCTTCACCTGCTCCCATTGGCCGATTCCCAGTGCCAATCGCCTTCTCACACAGCAGTTCTAAGGGCTTCAAGAAACAAGGGCTGCATTACATGGATGCCAACATATAAATGAAAGGTTTGCTTATATTGTTCATAATAAGAAAAAAGAAAAAAATATCTACGTTTATAGTTGTCTACCTATCACCAGACCAAGCTCAATTTAAGATTGAACATTGGTCTGGGGAGTCTGCTCTGTATATTCTACTGCACAAGAGGCTTGATAAATGAGCATTATTCAAGTGACTCTGTACGCAACTGGAAAGTCCTTCAACCAATCAGACCACAAGAGGTGTGATCAACAAGCAACATCCCATCGCTTCTCTATCTGTCATCATGTTAAACACGCCAATAGCGTGCCAGGTGGATAAGCCAGTCTGTGATTGGTTCTCACAAAAGTGTAATAGAAGCAGTAGAAATGAATGTACAGCTAAAAGGTGAAATCAACTCACCAGCAGAACAGGCTGGGTTTACCCAGTATACATTTATAGCAAAAATTTAGGTAATTCTCAAATTGCCAATTACAATACACAATTTAATGGAAAAATGTACTTTGTTTTTCCCTCCTTGAATATCCATGTAAATTGTAATGAAATAAATTGATAAAAGCATTTTTGTAGTTTAGAGGTGCCATAACTACTAATGTTTTAAAAACATCGAAGAAAAAAAAAATCACTTACATATTCTACATTTCAAAACTAAATTTTGTCTGCATCTGAAAATCACATACTTCCCTACTATATAGTAGAAAAAATGTCAGAATTGACAGTACTCAAAAGATTAAGAACGTTACTAGGATACTAATACTGGCGAGATTCTAAAGTGCACACAATGGATGCTTTACTATCCAATGAGGCCATACGAGAGGATTTGTGAATAGCAGGTAAGCAAAAACTGAGGCTGGTAGGTCACAATAATGACAACATGGCAAATGTAGCACATCCAGATTACATTCATACGACACACACATGCTATATAGAACATACTATTTTTCCTCCAGAACAAGTAACTACTCAGAGTAGGGGATTTTGCATGCAGATGCAGTCTGATTAGAATGAACACCCATGCAGTGCTGCTTTGCACCACAATGGAAATTTATACCAGCTTATGCTGCAATTTAAAAAAAACATTGACCACCTCCATGTTTTTGGGTTGTTTTCGTACTTACCCATCCTCGCAAAGGGGCCCAGGTGGGAACACGAGCACAGAGGTCCCTAAGGATACGGATGACAATCACACAGGAGCGGAGTCCATTAGCCCTGGCCTAGAGACAAAAGCAGGAGGGGTACAATAAATTGGTTTATCTCATGGACTTAATGTGGCACAACACCAAAACAATAAACAAACAAAACAAAAGGGGTGAGTTGCCGATACTGAATAATGTGTCGATAAGCATTAATATATAGAGGGCGACAAATGATTAAGAGGTACAAAAAACAAAGAGAGCATATTACTCAGTTGAGAAGCTACATATGAGACATTAAGAGAGCAGATTAAATATATGCTCAAGAAATGAGGAACAAAGCTTGTGTTTGTGGCTGGCCTTCTGATTAGATATATCATGAGTTGATACACGTGAGAATGTGCTAGTGGATACAAGATCTGGATTAAAATATGGGGAAATGCAGCTGCATGAATACACTAAAAAAACAGCACAAATCACTGTTTAATACATGATCTATAAAGTTCAAAGCAGGTCCCTTAGCACTGTAACTAACATTTACTTTTGATGATCTAGTGATTTATGGATAATTACACTACCATTTAAACGTTTGGGGTCAGTAAGATTTGGTCACGTTTTTGTAAGAAGTCTGTCGCCAAGGCAGCATTTTTTTGATAAAAATGCAGTGAAAGTAGCACAGAGAATTAATATTATAATTTATTACAGCAAAACAATTCAAGTAACGGTAATACTATTAAAAGGAAGGAATATGTTTGTTATTTCTGCAATAATTACCTATGTGGAAAACATTTGTGCTGCTTATTTTTGTGAAAATCACGATAGATTAGGCACATATCAACCCTTTTTGGTTTCCGTGTATGTATCATGCAAAAGCTACAGGTTTTTCAGGATTTATATTATCGACAAGAGTTGAAATACTGGATCTAACTTTGCACAGGTGTCATGGCTAGACTTTTGAAAAGTGGTGCATTTAAATACTTTTGTCCTTGCCTTAATTCCATTATAACGCTACAGGTCATCAAAATTAACTGTGGCGAACAAAATTATGCAAAAGATGCTGATGCATTGAACCCAGAATATTAAGGAAAATTTGATGACATCAGGGGAAATATTCTATAGCAACATGGCCCAGGCAAGTCATGAGTCAAACGGTACAGCCGGCTTCAGAAATATTGCACCTGACATTTGCATTAAAATATTTAGAGTTAAAATTAAGGCGTTTAAAAAAATTAAACTGGACTGTAAAAGTATCAGATGATGACATGCCACAAGGGTAAAAAAAAACATTATCGAAGTAATAAACTTATTTAAATTAGCCAGTCAGGTCAGACAGCATTGACAAAGATGTCCTTGGCAACACAATTCAAACCTATCCAGCAAGAATATGACATTTTACCAGAGGCAAATACACTCCCACAAATAAAACCTACACACATACACTAAAGAAAAAAATCCACACAAACTGAAAAAAATCCAGCATGAAATAAGGTTAACACAATTACAAAATTAAAAACAAACTCAACTACTAGAAGACAAATAAAGACAAGATGCAAACCTGGAACCACTTGGCGTGGCGGAGGGACGCCAAGGCAGTCAGGCATTTCTGCCTGTCCAGTACATCCGGGGGATCGTTGACTGATAGCGTTTCTATTGGCAGGTGGAATAAGAAGACAAGGTACAGTTTGACCAAGGGGTTTTTCTGTCTCACGGCCAGGGGGGGAGGAGGCAGATGACCCCTACCAAAGGCAGTGGAGGGGAGAGGAGGGGGAACCCCCCCAAACAAAAGCAACCCTTCCTGTGATAGTACACATCAGCATGGACAGAAACCTACAAGTGGGTGGAGCATATGGCTCTGTTCCAAACCCAAGTGAGGCTACACTTTGACAATAAAATGGATTAATCTAGTCGTTTCCTAACTGATTTTCAACACAAATATTTTGAATGTGACTTTGAATGAGCCTTTTAATAAAAGCATAATCACTAAGTTGATTAGTAGGCTAGAGATAATTTAAATCTAATTATTTTCAAACATTTCAAAACATGCATATAAAATGTTCTAGCTTATTCAAATACGTGCAAGTAAAAAAAAAATACAGTACACCAAAATAGTTTTAGACAGAACCATTTTAACTAAACTGTAATCACATTTCAAAATTGAATTAAATATTTAACTGAGCTTGTATAAAAACATAATATCGCTTTTGGATGAAAGCCTCTTGCCAAAATGCAGAAATGTATGCAAAGTTCCTGCTTATAGATGGCATCTAGGTAGGCAGCACACTATGATTTGGAACAGAACCCTTGCAGCTGTATTTTGAGGCATGAGTGAATGTTATAAGGAGGTTCAAGTCTGGCTAAATATAATATGTGTATCAGTGAGATCTAAGGTCCTTTGTGAGTTGGTGTGACATGGGGGAACCCCTCCCCCTCACCCCCTAGTTTGTTTTTCTGGGTGCACTGCCTTGCCCCTTCCGAGACAGAGAGCGTCCAGTTGGTCAAAGGTCCAGCGTCCCTAAAATTGACAAACTAGAAGGCTTGACAGAGAGAATCAGATTTTGAACCACAGACAGCAGTAGTCAGATACACAAGAGGTATGATCAAAACGAGTCCACACTGCAGCAAAACTGATGGCTTGTGATGGTCAAAGGCAGGCGTCAGTAACCATGGGGTCACAGATAGGGCTAGGCTTTGAGTTCAGCCTTAAGTTTGCTCTCAATTGACCCGTCGCTAAGCCCAGCCACCTGTTTCGAAGGAACCAACTAGAGATTTGAAGCAAAATGCACTCAGAAAGGGGCACAACTTGACTGCATGGATTGGATTAAACGGTGACACAGCAAAGCTTTATTATCTGTATGTCTTTAAGACAATACAGCAGAAAGTTACAAGAAAAGGGAGAAGCGTTTTAAAGTGATTGTAGGATGGCAAATCAGTTTCTATTGTCTGTATAACAACGAGAATAGATAAGAAATAACATGGCATTCAGTTAACTTTAACCTAAGAACAAATTTAGGCATTACTACAAATGTGGGGGGAAGCAAGTCTAATAACATGTCAATTTATTTCAATTATGCAAACAGACATAACTTCTATGGACAAACAACTGAAAAGACCAGACATTTGTCAGATAAAAATGGAGAATGGCGAAAGCTGCCAAGATAGGATTGCAAAGCAGGGTTTAGCGATAGGTCAATTGTTTTCTCTAACCCAAACAAGTTATTTCAGTATTTTCCCTATCCCAACACTCTAGCCCTAAAAAACAAAAAGTAAAAATTTAACAAAAAAACAACGGAAAAGATTTTGACTTGATTTAAAAGTTGTCCCAAAACGGTCTTACCTACAGATTATTTGAGATACTGTGACCATATTTTATTGCGTTGCATTTAATTTATGGAGTCTAATTTATGCGTTACATTGTGTCCTAATATCGGTCTAGCATTATCTATAACCCTCCTGCCCTCCGTACAGCCTCTTTGAGAAAGGCTCTGTCAACAAGACCTGGCGAACAAACCAGAGCTTGACAATACTTCCGCTTCTCATTTTTGCTGCAATGCAAACTGTTCCATTTCTTCTCCATTATATGAACACATGCAAACAACAAGGTTTGTGATTTTGTTTCTTAATTCTCAGTAAGCCTTCAGTAAACTCTCCTTTTAAATACTTCAAAGGGAACTGGGTCTTACTTAAAGCTTTACCCATCACTTATGTTACTGTATATTGGGCCATCAACATTTTTAACATAATTCTGCATGGAACTGCAAGACTTCAGATGGCAGTAAACATAATCTGTGTTACATGACTAGCCTGTACACAATATCCCCAAGTTCCATTGAAGGCCCAATAAACAATATCCCTGCCTGAGTTCATCCCAACTGTATTTGCCTGTCTCTGGGGTCGTGGAGGTGGTTAGAGGAACTATAGGCATGTGATTTTCAAACCTACCCCCGGCAGCCTGTTTCTCAGCCTCCTCCCTCACGAGGGGTGAAGTCAGGTGAATAGTGAGGGTCAGCGGTGGCTCTTTGGAGTTTTTGATGACAATGGTGGCATCGCGGATACATGGTTTAACGTCATATTTTTCTTCTGTGATGAGCTGCAGGACAAATCAATGAGGTTTACACATTATTTATTTATGTCTAAAATGTTAAAATTACAGATGCAGGTATACCTTAAGCTGCACAGCAAGGTTCTCAGACACTTTTTTCAGCAGGGTGATGGTGGGTTTGTCTTTGCACAAAAGCACAAGCTCCAGGTCAAGATCTCCCTTCAGCAAGAGACCTTTAGCTACCAGCCCAACACGCATGACTCCGCGCAGGGACCGCGTGGCCTGATCCAAAGACTTTGGTTCACTGGAAAACAAAATATGGAGTTATATGAGAGATACTGACTGATCATATACAGGGTATCTGCAGGTTTCACCAAGTCAAATTTAAGACTTTTCTAAGACCTTTTTAAGGCCATTATGAATAAAATTTAAGACCTATATCACGCAATAAAAAAAAACATGCATAGGAAATGCAGAATCACTCAAATACTTAAACTTATATTATTGAATTTATTTCAATTGAACAAAGTATTAGTAAACGTATTATTCATAGCTCAATCCCACCAGGAGATCGAGATCTATATATAATATATCTAGAGATATATAATATATACACATACACACACAGATATATCTTTATTTGGTGACCAAAATTAGTTTTTATTTTGTGGTGGTCACTTCCATAAATTTGCAAACATTTTTATTTATTTTTATAATTAGGAAGCAATATTAACCATATTATGTTAGATGCACAATAGTCACACATGGCAATAAAACAAACAAAATGCATGAATCTTGTTTGGTTTTACAAAAACAAAAAAGGCTGGTCCAGGGTGTGCTATCTATCTTTAATAACACGATCGCTTGGGGTGGGAAATATAACCAACATCTTAAAAGTAAACCACAGCAATAATTGCTTAATATAAGTAAAACGTTTTCAAGTAATCGGTCAGTAATAAAATATATACGTATAAACAAATGACAATAGGACAAATAAATACAACATAAAGACGCATATCTACAAGGAGGAACACTCCACCGTTTTAAGAAATAGGGCTTATTCAACTTTAGACATTTAGATATGTGGGCAAATGCATTTGTGGGCAGTGCATGCATTGTTTTAGTTTGGCAGGGTCGCCGCTAGCTTAGCTTAAAATGCATTTCCCCACATATCTAAATGTAGCAAAGTAGCAATGTTGAATAAGCCCTATTTCTAAAAAAGTTGTAGTATTCCTTTTAGTGTAAGTGCTGTTTCCCCCGTTTGTGTTGTTAAGCTATATTTGTTTGCTTTCACTATGAGAACTTACTAATGCGCAGATCCAGTACTTACTGACACGTCCCAAACTTTTTAACTCAAATCAGGATATAGACATATGCATAATGTGCGTATTTGATCGTTCAAGAGTAACGTTAGGCTAATGAGCCTAGAAATAACACATTCAATACACTCGCGCAAGCGCTGACAGGCAGCAAACACAAGCAGCCTGAGTTCGGAGTTTGCATCACTGTTATTAACTCTATTTAGTGCAATTGGGTATATTATACTTTTATTTGGTCATTAAGTAAGATGGTGAGAAAGATTCGCTTTCGCGTTCACGATCGCGGAACTGCGAGTACCTTCAGACCCAGCTAAAAGAATAAAATCAGTTTTAAACGTCTGTGGGGTACGATCAGAAAGAGGCTTGTGCCAATAACAAGGCTGATTGGCTGCAATATACGTGGCATGCTTGTCTAATTTGTAGTTGTAATAGAGCGAACAATAGTTGGTCTAGCGAAAGAAAGAACTACAAACACCACGCAACTAACACACACACACGTGCACGCTGCAGGAGGCGAGAGCATTTCAATGAGGTAGCGTTACATGGACGTAGGAAAATTAAGACCTGTTCAACATTATTTAAGACCTAGAACGCAATGCTTCCGCGAATTTAATACTTTTTAAGGCCTAATATTTTGATTTTAAAATGTAATACTTTTTAAGACTCCGCGGGGACCCTGATATAATGACAACAGAGAAGGCAAAAAAAAAAACTTCAGATCACTGACGTCTCTTTGTCACAATCTCCATCAGACTCCATGGTGTTTCCTTTGGTATTTCCTTTCTCCTGCTCGTCCAGCCAATCAGAGACAGCCTTGAGGGCACGTTCGGTGTGGGACACCATGTTCTGCACCCCCTCCAGCTCCTCTTGGGTGGGATAGATGGCCGAGTGCTTAGCCATCACGTGGCGGTCATCATTCACAAAGATGCGCATGGAGCGATGACGAAGAGGAGGAGGCTTTATGGAAACAAAGAGAAAAACATAAATATACATTACATATTAATTTACATGCATATGCAACCTTTTGGTTTAAATTGGGTTTTTGGTTATCCAACCTTTTGGTTTAAAATTAGTATGTATATATGGTTTTCAATTATATAATTAGTAATAGACAGTAGAGCTGGGCGATATGGCCAAAAAAAAAAATATCAGTCGATATCGATAAATGTAAACTCTTTATTTCTTTAAAGTTTAAAGGCATATTTTGCTCCTGAGTGAAAGATGTAGAAAACTATACATTATCATCAAAACATGACAAACTTCCAAAACAGGTGAACAATTTATTAAAACCGAGGTAGATTTATTTATTAAAATCTTAACTGTGGTCAGCAGGTTTTTACTCTACACTGTATATCAATAATATTATTATATATACTTAATTGTGCAAGTAGTAAAAGACTAAACTCAAACAGGCAAAAAAAAAATGCATTTTAAGTTATGAAACATTTTGAGTCCCCTCTCTCCTCACAGTGGATTGGTCCACCGTGCATCACACTCACTTTTCCTCACCATCTAGTCCTATTCTCTGTATCCTATTTTATTCATTTTAAACATCGGATCAAATTATTGCATGTATTTGATACAATACATCACCAAAGACAAACAATTATGATGGTGAGGTACAAGTCCCATGTTTTAGAGATTATAGTTTGGTAACTTGCAAGTCACCCACTACAACTAACTAACTGTGTCCTGACTGTCCTCGGAGCTGGTCGTGAGCTCTGAGTTTTCCAGCTCCACTTCACCCCGATCTCCCAAGCCTGTCAGTCACTGTGATTGTAAACAACACGGTGCAGCGCCCAGTAGCCCGGTCTCCAATACGCATGCGCAGCATTATGCATAGCGCGTAAACATTATATCGATACTTTATTGGATTGTTATCATTTTATCGAGGAAAATTATATTACGATAATTATCTATTTCTTCTCATAATTATCTCTAATTATCTCCCACCCCTACTAGACAGTGATAATTAGCTTTAGTGAAATCAGCAATTATTGGGAGACTTTGTCAGCAAAGACATTCATTCTTAGAATGAAGCAGCAATGAAATGCATATACTTTACCATAATGGCTACAAAGTGGTTCTTCAGTTTGGCAGTGTTGGTCTAAATGTGGCAGAGAAATGCTGCTCCAGATGGTCTGTAATGGAAAACAATCAGTTTTCATTAGTTGGAAAACATAACATGGCAAAATTCTTATTTAAACGACAGAGTCAATCAAAATGTGGTACAAAATAGTCATGTTTACATTTATTATTAAAAAGGAAAAGTCTGCAGTTCCAATATACAAAACCATCTGCTTTTTTGAAGCAATTCTGATTTCAGAAACAACATAAATCATAGCCTAATACTAATCCTTCTGTGCACATCTTTGCCAATGTTCACAAAACACAGGCATCACAATTTACTAGATCTCCATGCAGACAGTGACAAAAAAACAACCTAATATCATCATCCAGGTCTAGGAGATGCAGCACAACCAGCTCAGAACCAGAAACTGAAACCCCTTTATTTACCAGTCTGAAACAGATTATTTATTTAATTATATATATATATACACACACACACACACACACACATATATATATAGAGTGTGTATGTAAAGAAAAAAAAGAAAATAAATATATATATATACATACATATATACATCCTTGTTGCACATGTGCTAAAACAGTTTAAGTGCCACTCTCGTCTTTTTATCTGGGTATAATGTGTTTGTCATTTATTGTATATCTCCTTGAATTGTCAGTGAATGTTTCAACTCACAAGTGAAACCATCCCATGTCTGCCACTTCTAACTAAATTCCTAAATTTACTATCCAACAATGTAAAGGGCAGCAATGTATTTCATGCATAAAGAACAATTTATACTGTGAATTTGTTTTATTCCCTAGCACTCCTTCACCCTGACCCCCATTTTGAAAACCTTGTATTATATTAAAGAAATTATATTAAAATACAATGCATATAATAACAAAAAAAATATTTTTGTTTTCTCCCCAAATTTTACCATAAAGCATAGAAAAATCTATGAGCATTGATGTGAACAGGTTTTGGGAAACAAATGTTTAATTGTTAAAAGATCATTTCACTGCGCTGATTATATATATATATATATATATATATATATATATATATATATATATATATATATATATATATATAGTTTGTCTATTGTTTCTAATAAGCACTTGTTGACGCCCAAACTACCCCCGCAACTCTAAAACCAAAAACCGGTCAGTTAAAATTAAAACATCAGCAAAATGCACCTCTTACAAATTCAATATACGGACAGGTTTAAGTGAAACGGTATCAAGATGAACATACCAGTGGAAGAAAACAAGGAAAACGCAGTATACATCACAGATGTGCGGCCATTTTAGTGCAGCCAAACAATGGGGACAGCAGTTCACCGAAGTGCTTACACATCTACCTTCATTTAATAAAACCAGATGTCCTTAAGATCGCATTTGTGGTGGTAAATTTCTGTTTTACCCGAATATCTGGCTATTCATACAAAAAAATGGTTTCTAAGCAAGATACGCATTTAGTTTCGAGACACGGCCGATGGCGAACGAGATAAAATGGTCGTGACCCTCCCCCCAAAACAACTAAAAAACGAACTTAACTGTGTCCGAATGTTCATATAACTAGATAATGAAAGAAAAAAGAACACTACTTAATTCATTCACGCGTACATATAAGGCAAAATGTTAAACAAAGTTCAATGCTGGCTGTTTTTGTAAAATGCGTGAAGAGCTAGCGTGCTAACTGCTAGCCCACAGCTCTTTGCTAAACATATGTATACACTATCACTACAAATACGTGTTGAAACAACACATTCAGATCAGAAAAAAATATTAAAACGGTATGTTTGGACCTGAAACATTTTAAACCATGTAATGTTTAAGCATATTTATGTTTTTATCAACTCACCAATGCCGCGACAAAGATGCTCCCGTCCACTACTCTCTGCCGCTGAAAAGACTCAGCGTGCGTTAAGCTGGAACAGAGACACGTGATCTCAGTTAACCAATAGGATTATTGGCCTGCTAGCGACAGACGAGAGTGAATGGAGAGGGCGTGGTTTTGTCATTCAGACTATTTTTCTTTCTTTCTTTCTTTCTTTCTTTCTTTCTTTCTTTCTTTCTTTCTTTCTTTCTTTCTTTCTTTCTTTCTTTCTTTCTTTCTTTCTTTCTTTCTTTCTTTCTTTCTTTCTTTCTTTCTTTCTTTCTTTCTAAATCTAAATTTTCAAGGTTTATTTGTTTATTTATTTGTTTATTTATTTGGAACCCCATTAGCTTCCACGAGTGGTCGCTAATCTTCCTGGGGTCCATTTTACAATATCAAAACAATATACACAATCACATTACACTTTTTAAAATATGTTATCAAAAGACTAGCCTACATACACTTCAATTTGAGTCATTACACTTAGTTATCATTACAGATCATACATTTTTTAACATTTTTTTAAAATAAGATCTGTTGCTTATTTGTCTTATACACATTGAGAGTTGATTCCAAGCTACTGAGGATCTAAATAGTACAGTTCTTCTCATATAGTTTGATTGTGCAAAAGGAACAACTAAATCACCTGAGCTGACCTGCCGAGTAATATGTTGGTGGCAATATCCACTGTACACCAATTTATCCACAAAAAAATGTAGGCTTGTTTTTATAGATAGCGTTATGCATGTAACAAAGAAGACTTATCTTTAATTTATCCTGTACCTTTAACCATACTAATATAGTGTGCATCTCATTCACACCGGTCCTGTACGAACAACCAAAAGCAACTCTGGCTGCTCTATTCTGAGCAAGTTGAAGTTTTCTCAAGTGCTCTTGTGTAGCACTGGACCAAATAACTGAGCAGTACTCCAGGTGTGACAAAACCAAAGACTGGACTACTGTTTTCATGACTGAGGGTGGACAAAACGGCACACACTTCCTAGCTAAAGCAATGCCTCTGCCCATCCTAGAAACAATATGATTTATCTGATCAGTCCATGAGAGCTGATTATCCAGCTTGACACCCAAGAGTTTAGTTGTAGTAACCTGCTCTACCAAAGTTGTATCAATGTTCAAATTTAGGTTACAAGGTTTATTTAACAAGTGTTTAGTACCAAAAACAATACATTTGGTCTTAGAAATATTTAGTACTAATTTGTTCAAATTAACCCAGTTGATAATCAAATTTAATTGGTTTTGAAGGTTCATACTTAGATCGGTTATTGAAGGAGATGCACAAAATAAACTTGCATCATCTGCATACAGTACAACTTCTGCATTTCTAACAACATGGGGCAAATCATTCACAAAAATTGAAAATAAGAGTGGACCCAGACAGCTGCCCTGTGGAATACCGCATGATATACATTTACTATCAGAAAAACTACCATTAAAAAAATACTTGCTGAGTTCTGCCATATAGATAACTCCTTATCAGTGAAGCAGACAATTGTGAGAATCCATAATACTTGAGCTTTGACAACAGAATATCATGGTCAATTACATCAAATGCAGCTGTAAAATCTAAAAGTACTGCACCAACAAGTCTTTTATGTAAGCCACTGATCAACCATATGCACTAATGCAGTGTTAGTTGAATGCCCTGGTCTATAGGCATGCTGTGAACTCGTTAGCAATTCATTTCATGTAAAGTACTCTAGCATTTGATTAAAAAGTAACCTTTCAAATATTTTGCTTAATACAGGAAGAATATGAATTGGTCTGCAATTAGAAGGAGTAAACCCTGCCTTTTCATCTTTCAGTAAAGGCACAATTTTAGACTGTTTCCATATCTTCGGAAACACTCCGCTGAGAACTGACCTATTAAAGATGTGACATATTGGTTTGGACAAAATATTTGCAACAATTTTAAAAATTTTGCCATCAAGATGATCATTACCAGGGGTTTTCTCATCAGATAAAGAGAGAAGCAACTTCTTAACGTTGTCCTCATCACAAGTATTAAATGACAGGGAGCAAATTTTCCCTCTCATAATAAATCTAACATTGTCACAAGGAGATTCAGTATCTTGCATTGTCATACAAGATCTTAATTGTTTTTTGCATATAAAAAAAAATCATTCAAATGATTGGCAATATCACAAGGTTTACTTAAAATGTCACCATCATTAGTCTCCATGTACATATTCAAATTATTTGACTTTTTACACATCAATTTCTGTAATACTTTCCACAATTGTTTGCTATCATTCCTAGAATTGGAGATTTTTTGTCCATAATATGCTTTCTTTTTTATGTTATTTAGTTTTGTAGCTTTGTTTCTCAACTTGCGATAATGTGCTCTGTCTACATCACATTTTGATTTGAAGGCCATATCTTTGGCATTGTCCCTTTGCCTCATGAGGGACATTAGCTCTTCATCTAACCATGGAGCACTGTTGATTTTTATAGATTTTTTCCGAAGAGGTGCATGTTTATCAACTATTTTACTAAGAGTGTCCATAAAAATGTTAAGAGAAGCATTTACATCCTCCTCCTGAAGAACTGCAGACCAATTTGAGTTATTGACCTCATCAACAAACAATCTAGGATTAAAGTTTTTATATGATCTACGATACATGATCCTTCCACCAGATTTAGGAATTTTCATCATTATTGAAATTGCTATCAGGTTATGATCACTGCATCCTACCTCCACAGAAACAGCTTGTGAACATAAATCAGGAACATTAGTAAAGATATGATCTATGCATGTTGATTTAGATGTATTATCCATAGCAATTCTTGTGGGTTGTGTCACCACTTGTTTGAGATTGCATACAGTAGCCATTGTAAACAACTTTTTATGCAATGAGCACTTTTTTGAAAACCAATCAATATTAAAATCCCCAAGCAGAAAGATATCCTTATTTTGATCTGAAACCATGTCCATATTTTCACATATTTTTTGTACATACTCTACATTTGAGTTTGGAGGTCTATAACAGCAACCAACCAAAAATGGCTTATTAAATGGAAGTTTAATCTCTAACCATATTATTTCAATATCTCTGCACATTAAATCTGATTTAAATGTAGCAACAATATTCTCCTTTATATAAAACGCAACTCCCCCACCATTTTGATTTCTATCTCTTCTATATAATTTGTATTTATCAACAGTAAGCTGTGAGTTCTCAAAACTGTCGTCTAGATGTGTTTCAGATAAAGCTAACACATGAATATTTTCTGTTGAACAGATTCTTGTGATTTCATGAATCTTGTTTCTAAGACTGCATATGTTTAAATGAGCTAAAAGTAATCCTTTCTTTGACAAGTTTACAAATAAAGATGACATATTTACAAAAGATTAAAAACATCAATAATACACAATTGGAGTTGGATAGTAAACAAAGTCAGTTATTCTCTTTGTCCAATGGCAGGCCAAATGATAAGTTTGTCATACCTTAGACTGGCTCTTTCACCTTTTTCTCTGGCTGCTTTCAGTTTAGGCAGCAATTCCCTTCTCCTTTGCTGCACCACAGTAAAATGTCAAGGTGATAAAAGATGTAGGCTAGTAAAAGATCCACTCTTATTTTAGGAACGGATTTAGATATCAAACTGCTCTTTAGGAAAAGGTTCAAATGTATTTTGTAAAGAATAGAAATTGAAGTTAAATTATCCAGGATGACAGAGTGTGTTAAAGATATACAATATTGTAATTTTATTGTTACAATATTATTGAACCAAAAACCTATACACAGAATTTCTTAGGCTCAGTGCATTTAAAAGGATGAAGCTACTGCAACTTCATCCTCTATAGTTAAAGATGTGGGTTATATTAGACACCAACTTGTCTTTTAAAAATCGTATTTCGTATGTTACAAAAATAGCCTTCTTCCACCTCAGAAACTGCGAAGCTATGGAACATGCCATCTGTTTCTGATGCAGAAAAGTTAGTTTATGCATTCATGACCTCTAGATTACTGTAATGCTTTACCTGCTGGTTGCCAAGCTTCCTCAATAAATAAGCTGCTAAAGTTTTTACTAGGTCAAGAAAATATGATCATATAACACCAATTTTATAATCTCTACACTGGTTATAACCAGTATACCTAAGTTCCGTATCAATTATAAAGTATTGCTACTGATCTATAAGGCCCTAAACGGTTTAGCTTATCCCCGTACAATGCATCACACTCTTTAATGTCACAAGATGCAGGGGTTGGGGCTTCTGGTAGTACCTAAGATATCTTGTGTCCACCACAGGAAAAAGAGCTTTTGGCATTTGGCTATTATCTCAGGATACCCATCCCTAGCGCGTCAGCTCCAGTTTGGATCCAGTTTGCCCTTTTATGAATTATCCTGTGACAACTTCAGCTGACACCAACTCTGAAACAACATGCACCAATGCAAAAGTCTTATCCAAATCAGATGTTAACATATACATTACTAATGAATACACTGTTTAAATTAATACATTGTTGGCTAACTGTGTGATTTGTATACATTTCTGAAATACATAAATTGGACAGTCACCTCTGATAACATGATCACTAAATTGTAATGTAAACACAGGCATTTTCTTTAAAGGTGCTTTGAAACTATGTTGTGAAAATCACTATACAAATAAACATGAACTGAATTGAACTGGAAGTAGACACAGAAAGAACTCTTCACAAGTGAACCTTTATTGGTCAAAATATAACAGGGCAAGACACATATACAGACCGGTCCACAGCACTGAAACTGTCATGCACATGTAAAAGTTCAACTTTTAGGTTGCAGGGATACAGTATTTTTTCATTATTTTACTTTTATATATTTTAATAGAAACAACAAAGTGCACTGGACTCTACAGTTTTTCTCAATCGATTTGGTACATTTCTCATGTCTCAAACTCAGGTAACTGCTCTTAAAACATTTAACACAGTGATCTGTACACCTTGTAATTGTCCTAAACAGTAAATTCTCCTTCATTTTATACAAATTACAAATCAAAAGCATCATTTTCTCAAAACACTGTGCACAAAATTCCCTAATGTTATCACAGCAGTTCATACAGCCATCCGAATCTTTAATATATAAGGAAAAAACATTTGCAGCTTTTTTCATTGGTCTTCACAAAGATCACAAGCATTTTTGTACCATTTTCAAAACACAACAAACAAAACTCTGTGAATTGATGCAATTGAATTCACAGAAATTCAATTCGGCCAACTGAAAAATTTAGATGTGACCAGTAACTTGAAAATTTTCAATTGGAGACCTGAATATTTTTACAGTGTATACAACTAAACTCTTCATTAAAGAACTTTGAAGAACACAATTAAAGAAAATGAAAAATGTATATTTTCATTCATGTATTTGTGTATCTACAGCTGAATTTTTTAATTAAATCAACAGAGAACACACTTGTAGTTTTAATGTTAGTATTTATTTTTGATAAATGCATTAACAGAATAAACTGCAGTGCTTCATTATGCAGTGAATACTGAACTGTTTTGCCAACATAAGAGTGTGTTTACCGTAGTTTGCTGTGTTAATAGTTTTGAGAGCAACTACATTAATTTGGAGAAATGTGTCAAATCGATTGAGGAAAAACTGTAATCCTGTGCAATAGCTCTAAAGCCAAAAAAGCTTCAGTCAAAAACATTTTTGGTAAAGTCACTATAATCATATAATGATTTACCACAGGAGATGATGCATACTTGTCCTGAAAGAAACAACTGCAAACTACTATTAAAACAAAGGCCCAAAAAACACTTATTTTCTTTGCCTTTTTCTTATCCTCTGAATCCCCTGCATTATAGGCTACTGCATCATGATTTCTCCTTTTTATATTTCTCTTCCCTTGTAGTTTACATGGTAGCTAAGGGTTATTTCTGTCATATAACTTAACATTTCACAAATTTAACTGACTCAACACAATCAACACTATAGCTAACTTTGAACTGAGGCAAAAAAGCATGTGTAATTCTAAAGCAAAGATACAAGACTATTCTTTAATGAGGGAATGATCTACGCATCCCATGAAGCTTTGTGAATGATGTAAATAAACATTAAAAATAATACACAATTAGTACTGGCAATGAGTCATTGATGAGAGTGTAAAATACAATATTTCATTGCAACATTTGGCAATTAAATGCATTTTTTTTATTGAACTCGCACAGACTTGTTAAAGTCCATTCCTTAACAGAGAAAATGAATAGGATTTTTGCTTCCAGAACCCCACTATGTTCAATGACAAAGATAATTGAAGTCTCTGTTATTTATCCAGAACATTGCTTTATAACTTCCAGTATCTTGCTCCACCATTCAAGCAATAGCCTACAGTAGAATCTAACATCTGCTTTCAGTAACGCTGCACTGCAACGATTTAGTTCTAACTTTTCCCATTTTTTCCATGTGGTAGAACTCACACCCTGGAATCACGCCATCAGTTCATATTAATTGCGTTCTTCACTGAGTTCTGGAAGGAGCTGATCTCCCACCGCCGGAATGTGCTCCCCTTCAGGTCACTGCGGCCAGTGGTTAAGCGGTAGATCTTTCTGAGGACGGCCCGGCGTAGAAGAATATAAACCCAAGGGTCCAGAATCTGGTTCCATGAGGCCAGGCGCACTCCCATTACCATTAAAGTCCTGTAGGTTTCCAGATCATCGTCCATAGAGCCTCTGTGCGAGCGGATGACTGACATCAGACCAAAGATCTGTCAGAAAAACAGAGGAAGTTAGTAGATGAAGCTATATAAAGTCATGCTATGGCAGCAAAAGAAAAAATGAAGCATTCCAGAGGACAACTGCATGGCTTAGTGGCTGCTCATTCATTTAGGAGACATAATGTGTTTTGTCTTCACAATGCATTTGGGTCCATTTTGACCTTGATAAAATAGTTTTTAGTATGGAACCAAACTGAGAAAATTAATCAAGACTATCAAAATACTTCATTCAATTTTTAAGGATTAAAATAACAGAAACATAACAAATTTGTTTTGGGTTGCACAGCTCAGAGAAATTTAAAAGGGAAGATTTCAAAGTACATAAAGCACTATATAATTGCCTCATTCATTCATTCATTCATTCATTCATTCATTCATTCATTCATTCATTCATTCATTCATTCATTCATTCATTCATTCATTCATTCATTCATGTTTATACTAAAATTCCATGAATTTTGACAGCAGACTTTGGTATCTTCCAAGCACAGTATTTTTTTAACTAATTATATGACAAAAATAGAATACTTTGTCTCTTGATTTGTAACATTAATATAAATATATCCAACAATAATAACTTTATTATTGTTATTAATATTATACCAACAACTGACAGTTTCAGATAAATTGATTAATTTAGAAAATTTATTTTGCAGTTTTTCTCAGTTTCTTTGGTGCATTTATCACGTCACTATTAACATTTGCACAACAGTTAGTTCAACCTCCACAACATTTAGTCATTTGCACATCATAGCAGTTTCGCATTCCTTCCAAAATATTGCAAATGCTTTTGGACATGCATCAATTGCTTTCATACAACCCTCATTTGCTTATGTCATGTCAGTCAAAATTGACTTGTGAATGCTGAATAGTCATTCCATATACAACTAATTGTCCTCATTTCATTGCTTGAGTCATTACATACAAAAATGTTGAACTAGTTGTCAAAATCTGTCAATCTGTCTTTTACATTTTTATATTTTTAAATCTTTTTTTCTGAAAATGTCTCCTAAATTGAAAAAATTCTCTCAGGTGAATCTCAACTTTCACTGATGAGAAGAGGTGTGTGAAGCCTTAGGTATATGTTGTATATGTTCCGTTCCAATATATACTACAAACACCCAAATTGAGTTTATGTTTGTTGTAAATAAGGGTGTATTTTTGTCTTTTGCACAATGCTGTGAACAAATTATAATTGCAAAAAGCATATGCAGTAAAAATGTGAAACATACATATTCAGTCTTGTATTCAGTTACCTCACTGAAAACAGTAATGTGTAACTTTACTGTATTTTTCAAATGGCTGTGCAAATAGTGTATAGTGCTGTCTTGAGCATTTTCAGACTTTTTTGCATTGGAAAACATTTACAGAGAAATCTGAAAACAAAGTCATTTAACTATCTTGTTCATAAAAAATCAGCAAGTGGCACGCTTTTGCAACTAGGTTTTGCAGTGAGAACTGCATTAACTGTTGTGCAAATGTAAATAGTGATGTGAGAATGCACCAAAGCGACTGAGAAAAACTGTAAGAATAAAGAATTTGATTTGATTCCTCAAAAGTATACCATTAGATCTCATATACATTTTTAGCAAATACATTTTTCAAAAAGAAGATATGATACATTGTGGCATGGTTTGTAATATAAATATATTCAATAAAAAAATAAAATCTCTCTCTCTCTCTCTCTCTCTCTCTCTCTCTCTCTCTCTCTATATATATATATATATATATATATATATATATATATATTGTTAACTCAATTTATATTTTATTATTACATTATTATTATTATTATTATTATTATTATTATTCCAACTGATTGTTTTCAACAGATAAATCCATATTACTAATCATCTAATAAGGATGAATAAAATACAGATGATAGATAGATAGATAGATAGATAGATAGATAGATAGATAGATAGATAGATAGATAGATAGATAGATAGATAGATAGATAGATAGATAGATAGATAGATAGATAGATAGATAGATAGATAGATAGATAGATAGATAGATAGATAGATAGATAGATAGATAGATGTAATGTAATGTAATGTAATGGCCATTCTCACCAGCAGAGGGCTCCAGCAGATGCAAGAAGTGACCATAATGCCCACCAGCTGTGTCACCATCTCAATGTCATGTGATTTAGCTGATCTGCGTTGGCATTTCTTCCTGCGGAGACGGGCGATCACCAGCGTCATCACGCTGATGGTGTTGCAAATCAATGCCACTGCCAGCGAGGCCAGTCCCAGTCCAGAAAAGAGCAGCACAAAAGCCACGTCTGTGATGCTGGTTTTCTGTAACACATTAATGAAGCACCAGGTCCATGGGTACTGGTAGGTATATGTGCCAAGGCGAAAGAAGGGTAGTAGTGCTACAGTTAAAGCCAACAACCATATCATCACCAGCACCACCTTGGTGCGTGCGGTGCAAACCACGCGGGCATGAAGGAGAGGCCGCGTCACACCCATGCACCGCTCGGCCGCCATGCCACACCCGAGAAACAGCGGGCACAGGCCGAAGAACACCATGCTGCCGCCCAAGAAATGGCAGGTAGCATCCGGATGGTTACAAAGTCCCCCGGCAGTGTATAGGCGCAGAACCAGGGCACCTGGTATAACATGACCGACCAGGTCCGTTGCCACCAGAGAACTTGCAAACAGCAGGAATGTGGCTTTTGAGCGCTTCCTCAGGCGAGCGTACGCTTTAGCCAGGATGATTAGAGCTATAATGTTGGACACAATGCCCAGTGTCATCGACAGGCCCGCTGCTGTGGGGTTGGTCGTAGAGGTCCGGTTTTCCCTGCAGCGCCCCGGTAGCACCACAGACACCTGCTGGGTCTGATTGCTGAGCACTTCATCCACAATCTGGGCAGAAATGTTGTGTTGGATGGCTAACATCGCCAGGCTATGGGACGAGCACCACTGACCTTAGAGACACGTAGCTAAAGAGAAAAGAAGTATAAAGCTGAGATTATACGATGCAAATAAGCTTGGTAACACTTTATTTTAAGATGATGTAATTACATGTTACTAGATGTAGGCCTATTACTATAGTAAATTAAGTAGCCTATAATTACAAACTAACCACAAACCAAACCCTAACCGTAAGATGTATGTAGTTAATTAATATTACTCAGTACTTCTATGAGTAAGTCAAATACGTCACCGTAAAATAAAGTGTAACTGTTAGGTACAATAAGCAAACAAAGATGTAAAAATAAGGATTTGTAGTGTTTATCTTGGCCACAGATCTCAGCTAGGCTATTTGGAACGATTTAATTAGTTAACTAGCAAGTGATTAGGCCTACATTCCTTCCTGTTTATACTGTTTTGTCATGTTTGCGCACAAACTTTCAGTGAGGGAAATTATGTCCAGAGGTCTGTAAATATAAACTGACACACCTTTCAGAAATTTAGTGAATAGGAACATTGTTTTTCACAATTTCCTCTTTAGGGTAGGCTACATGAGAAGGCAAAAAGTGCAAATTTCAACACTTCTGACCAGCAGGCTAAATAACAGTTTGGAGTTGCAAAATATAGACAAAGATTTTATATATATATATATATATATATATATATATATATATATATATATATATATATATATATATATATATATATATATCTTTGTCTATATTTTTGCAACTCCAAACTGTTATTTAGCCTGCTGGTCAGAAGTGTTGAAATTTGCACCTTTTTCCTTCTCATATATATAAAACACTGTATATAATGTTATACAGTATTTTCTTTCAAAAATATTATTTAATGTCTAAATTAAACTGATGAATTACACCAACTGTAAATTATTTTAACGGGTCAGATCAGGTAGCCGAAATTAAAAGGTTAAACAAAGCCTACACAATACAATATGCATTTGAATTGCAGTGGTTCAAGATCACAGTACCAGTCATTTGATGATGTGAATAAGTTTACATTTTACGAGTTTTTTTTTTTGGTATTATAATATTTTATATATAGTAAAGAGGAAGAAACAAGTCTTGTCAACATGGTTATTTAAATTTAAAATGAGAAAAAAGATACATATTTACCATTCGAGACGCGTTTCAGATTATCCAAAGCTGCATCACCCCATCTGAACATTTTATAACATTTAACACGGAAAATTTAAATAAATAGTCCTTGACACAGTCCTTGCGAATCGAAAGGCGATATCAGGCTCCCATCATCCATTTAGTCTGAGAGTCTTATTACTTATTCCTGAGTGGGGAAACAAACTTATTCCAGTACGAATAAAAGTGCCTTTGTAGTCTTAATAACAATGTACAGCGGTATTAATATGATTTTAGTATCTATCGACTGAGAAAAGTCCAATGTAAATCAATATAAAGAAGATTAAAGCAAGCAGAGAGCTCGGCGGATTGTGGCGCGGGTCGCGCGCGCTTCTGTATTTATAGCGAGCAGTGCGCGAGACTCGCACCGCCGTCGCTGCTGCGCACCTTAAATAATGAAGCGTCGCTGTCTCAAGGTTTTGTGGCGTCATTGATGCATGCAACATTTTTAATCATCATGAGCCCGAGCAATACATGTAAACGCATCAAATATTAATAGTTGATAACCAGATATTCTTTTTAGAAAGGCAGCACATTACTTTTTAGGGATATTTGGCGCATTGCCGTAGCCTATAGTTACGACACCATGACGCTGAAAGTATACTGTCTAGGTAGGCAGTTCACAAGGTTTTGAGACAAATTGTGAATGGACAGGACGCCACGGACCTGTCAGATGAAATTAAGTTGTATATGTGAAATCAATAACAGTAGCATCTCATTTAAACTACTCATTATAATTTAGGTCTCAGTAGTCTACTTCTAGAAGATTTACAATCCTAATTAAGGTGACAAATCAAGTCTGCAAAGAAGATTTTAACAGCATCTTAGTTATTCATGAACTGGATGGAGGTCTGACCTCCTATCAGATAATGACGAAAGTCCAATATTGCTAATTAGATGAGCGGTTCCTTTAAAAAAGAGTCTTAGATCTGACAAGTATTGATAATGAGACCATATTCACAATACATTCTTAAGAACAAACATATTTATTGGGTTGTTTCAAATGTTGAGTCTTCAGCAAAAACACCATGCAAAACACAAAAGCCTGACATTTTTTCTAAAGAAAGAAAGAAAGAAAGAAAATCCCATCTAAAGACTTCTAATTTTCAAGACCTTCACTTAGAAACATATGGAGTTCTTGGAATTATGAAAGTTTTTAATTTATTTTTTAAGTAGATTTACACACATCTGTCCCCACTATCACTCAAGGACACTAGTGGTGAGGGGAGGAGAAGAGTTATAAATAATATTAGATGTAATATTTAAACATTTCTTCCATGACCAACTTCTGGCAGACATAAAGCCGGAATGTGTCAAATTCTACAGCAGCTGGCCATAAGAGGGCAATCTAGTGAATCTAACAACAGACTGACCCTTTTTCCCAGCCAACCTAATTTGGCACCAAACAGAAAAGGACAAGAAATACTGGCCCGTCGCAACTGACAGGGTTGGTCGCTTTTGTGTCATACTTTAAACCTTCAGAGAAAGAAATGTTGAATGCCTTTCTATAAAAATAATCTGCACAATGCAAAATTGCTAAAATGCATAAAATGAATATATGCAGCATGCACCAATTTCCACATATACTACTGTTGTGCTTGCATGAGTGTTGTGTTTGCTGGACATGAACTATAGCCTGTGTTTATGAAAGTTTCAAATGCATGCAAAAAAATGTTCGTCAGATAACCACTTATTTTTCTAAGATCTCAACGCCAGTTCCAAGCCATCTGGTGCACATCAAGCAGTCTTGTGTTTTTTTTTTACCATAGGCAATTGGGGTCTCATGGAAAAGATTGCAGGAACACCTTGGTCTGTGATAATGGAACATTCACCAGTATTTGATTTCCCAACCAATTCCTGCAGGCTTTCCGCAATGAGTACTGCATAAGGATACAGTTTAGATAAACAATATAGGTCTAAGGTTCTCTTGAAACAACAGGAGATAGTTACAAAACAATCCTAAAAAAAGCTAAGAAAAAACATATGTTATGCCCTTTTAAAAAGTCTTGATTTTGTTTTGGGGTTCTACTAATAGATTTGCCTGAATGTTAAAAAAAAAAAACATTATTTTACAAATATTTGACAAGGTTGCAGTTCCTCTCTTCCCAGTCTGTCAGCAAGACTCTGTTTAGTTCCTGTCTCTCATCCTCCCAAAAAGCACGATGTCCTTTGATTGGTTGGCTGAACCCACGTATTTGGTCCTTGCATTTCTGAACATCTTCCTACAGTTTGCTGAGGCTTTGGTTGTCTTGATTGACTGGACCACATCTTCATACCACAAAACTGCAGGCCATGGCCCAAGCACTTTCCTCTGGTCATTATGTATGTCAGATCTCTTAAAGTGGGCTTTTCCCACTGTAAATCTGGAAGGGAAATAAAAGCAGAAGAACAGGGCTTGGATAAATTTGCTACATTCAATGTTTTACAAGCTTAAGCTTCAATATATACAATAACACATACAAGAACATTTAGCAGGCAACTGTCACAACATTTATTAAAGAGCAAATCCCCCTGGAGCAAACTGAGGTGACATGTTTTGCACAGTGGTGATTGAACCAGCAATCTTTTGAGTACCAGCCCTAGGCTTTAACCAATATACAATCTTCAGGGTGCTGTTTTTGTCTTCTTCTTTTCTTTTCTTTTTCCGCTAAAAGCTGTAAATGGACTAAGTACTGTAGTGACTAATGACTTCATTGGTCTCCAGTGAGGAATCTCTGACAGAGACAAATGATTTTTAGCAGCTATCACGATGTCATTGGCTTTTAGGCCCACAAAATACACCACTGGGGATATTTCACTCATCTTTTTGTCTTATGAGAGGAAATAATCAGATATTACAGGGAAGCACATTTCGGAAATTGCAGAAAACATTTAAAAAGTCAACTAGACAAAAGCTGTCACTCTGTTTCAGAAGGCACACCTTTTTAACGCATTTATCCCTACAGGGTGCATATTTGAGTACATAAAGAGTGCATATTAGTACCTTAGGGGGGGATATTAGTACAGGTAAATATTTTGACATGGAACTAGACGTTCTGTGAAATGTGAAATGCTGACAGCTTTTTCACTGCATTGGTATTTAAAGGCTCAGTTCACTCAAAAATAAACTCACCCTCGTGTTTTTCCAAACATGTACACAATTGAAGATATTTTTAATGAAATCTGAGAGATTTCTGTCCCTCCATTTACAGCTACACAACTGACACATTGCATGTTTCAAACAGTTCATAAAGAGTTCGTAAAACTAATCCAAAACATATCCATATATGGATAATAAAAATAAAAATATATGTTTGTCCAAATTTTCAGTAGAGACACGGTCACTTTATACATTGAACAGGTTTAATTTAGGGTTTTCACAGCATTGATCATTAAACTTAAACAGAAGCTCAAGTGTACATGCTTGATGCACAGAAACAAACCTCCTTGGGGGGGGGGGGGGGGGTACAGTTCTCCTCTGGCTAACGAACAAACTGTATGATTATGATTCAGACAAATTTACAGGTAAGTCAGATTGGATTGGAACATTCAGAATATTTATACATTTCCATCAGTTAAGGATCGGAGTCAACACGCTGGAGACGGGTTTGTTGAGGATCAGTGCCACTGGCTGTAGTGTCGATGAGGGCCTCACAGGGGAACGTCTGGTTGACACAATCTCTGCTGACACTTCAGGGCTGTGTTGTGGTCGTGTCTAGATGTAGGCTCACCATCTGATCTGGATGCGGCCCAGATCCGGCTGACTGGTAGCCTAGAAATCTAGACGCACCCTAGCGGCAGCAAATTTAATCTGCCCGCAAGTGTCGTCTAGGAACTCTCAATACCCTTCTGAGCTGTAATCCCCTAACTCTTGCCGGGCCAATCACATCGTGTATAGAGTCGGTGGGCGGGGCCATAATGACGACGGCTGAGTTGTGTTTGCGTGCTTCTAGTAAACACAGAAACTGGCGAACGGCGGCGGTCTTTCGAATCAGCTCTGACCGCGACTCTGGAAGACTTGGAGTTAAGCTTTTCTCTGAGAAAAGAACAAAGAACGGCACTGAAGTCATTCTTAAAAAGGGAAGATGTGTTCGGGGTTTTGCTGACCGGATACGGGGAATGTTTAATCAGTCAGCGAGCTCCCCTTCACCGTCGTTGCTCCGGTTGGTGTAGCGCTATCCTATCGCGTGCAGAGGGAGTTTGAAAGACAACCGTTTATCCCGCCCCTCGGATTGAGCCCTGTCAATGGTGAGTTTCCAGACCAAACATCTTGATGTGGGTCTGGCTTGTCAGGCTAGCTGACTGGTTGTGTTTGCCATAATAAAGAGATGTGTTTTTAGTCTAGATTTAAACTGACTGTGATAACCCAACCCGATCACATGTAAATGCGTATAAATAGTACGAGTGTGCAATGTCGTGGAATGTATACTCCAAAACTAATTTTGGCGTGCATATGATTCGCTGTTATTTGCATGCCTATGATACGCACTTTATGGCGTATATATGACACGCTCTTGGGTAGGGTTCATATGTATAATACGCCATAAAGTGCGTATCATATGCACTTGAAAAACAGCGTGGCATAGACACCCCAATATAAGTTTTGGCGTATACATTCAATGACATTGCACACTCGTACTAGGCATTTTCGTGAGATCCGGTTGGATAACCGTTTAAAACTGTCAGCTTCCCGAACAATACTAGTCACTGTTCCAGAGTTTAGGTGCTAAAGGATCGACCACCAGCAGTTGATTTGGATATTCTAGGTATTATCAACTGGCCAGAGTTTTGAGATCACAAAGACGTAAAGACTAAAATATTTTAAGAGCTCGCTCAAGTACTGGGGAGCTAAACCATTTAGTGCTTTGTAAGTAATTAGCAAGATTTTAAAATGTATGCAATGTTTAATAGGAGCCAATGCAGTGTTGCAGGACTAGGCCTAGGCTAATATGGTCAGACTTCCTGGTTCTAGCTAGAACTCGAGCTGCTGCATTTTGGACCAGCTGGAGTTTGTTTATTGAGCGAGCAGTGAAACCACCCAGTAGAGCATTACATCACATCAAGCCCGTCCCCATCAGCCCCTGATAAAATATGTATCTGTGGCTATGTACTTTGAAAGGGTACTGTCCCAGTGAAAGCTTGTAGAGTGTAAAGAAGTAGTGAGCGGTATTTAAATCTATAATTGACCTAAATGATACTCAAAACATTTTAGATTTGGATAAATAATTGATTAACTTGAAAGTGATATAAAAATGTAAAGCCATTTTCTCCAAGGGCTCTAGCAGCTGAGCTTAAAAAGGTCTTAAGATTTACAGGCATCAAAACAACAGATCGAAACGTTGCCATTCTGGCCATTCCTAGAGAGTTAGAGTGTGAAGTTTAAACATTTGTGTAAAGCATCTTGGCAATCCATATTTTCTTCTCTGGTAGGTTTGACTGAAAATATGTCTTAGTGTACTTAGAGTTTACTACTATTAAACTTAAAGTAAACTTATACTTGAATATACTTAAAATGGGCCAGTTTAGTTCCAAACAGTATTGAAATTTAAAAGTTTACTACTAGTACATTGATATTAGAATACTAACTTAATAAAGTACATTTCACGAGTTCACACTTACAAATAATTCAGATAGAATAAATGGTATGCGTATTTGGCGTGCTGTCCAAGGAGAGGGCTCCGAGCTCGGTATTTGGCCTGAACCCAGAGTACTCCCCCCATATTTCTGGTTAGGAAAGTTAACCAGGTGCGTGTGAGGTAGAAGGGGTGGTGGAGGGATGCTGCAAACTTTGTCAAGGAACATTGGTGAGTTGACTGGGTATTTATGTGATCCTCCACTTGAGCTGATTGGTAGACATGTTGATTACTGATTGTTGACAGCTGGTTGGAATGACATCATGATTAGGTAGATCATTTGAACGTGCTTCTCCCGAACTTAGTTTTTTAAGAAACATCATTTAAAATATACTTGAACATTACTAAGTGTACTTAAAATAAACTTGAAGTATATTTTTTTTCTTAAGGGTAGTTCACAATGCTTTGGTAGACCTCAAACTTAGATTGCGAAGTCTGCACTGCATAATCGCCACAATACGGTTCAATTTGGGAAGACGATTTGTATGAATAATGACATGTTTGGATAAATGTTGCTTGATTGCTCTGGGGAAGAAGCTGAGCTTTGTAAGCCTGGCTGATGGTCACAGAGTGCAATGGGTGCATGGTTAAAGGCCAGTTCCTCCAAATTAACTTTGGTAATCAATAAATCCAAGTGGGATATGTTCACCCGTCTAATAAAAATCATATGTTTGGCCCCAAAACTGCAAAGCAACAGTCATGGTGAAAAACTGTGATGTAAAAAGAAAAAGTGACCAAGCTGAGCACTTTGGTAAACTTCAAATTCTAAGTGCAACATGTATATAATGTATATCGATGCATACAGAAAATACATGTAGTATTTAAAACAATTATGCCTTAAATTATGTATTGATATATAATGAAAACGTTTATCAAGATAATGGCATTGCAACAATAACTTATCTGTGCACTGTATAAACTGTACAAAAAACTGTATAAGTGTACAAAGCTGCCTATAGGAACCCATTTTAAGGTGAATAAAACATTCACAACATTTATTCTAGCCAAACTTTGTTTAGTGCACAATAAATGATGGGTAAATATCCCTAACCACGTCATGTTCATTCATTTAGTGATGTAGGCTTGTCTGCAGTGTCTCACTCCTTCCTTATGATTTCTTCAAGATCTCAAAACACCCTGTTGCTGGACACTAAATGGAGCACTGTATTTATTGCGAAAGATGTAGTAAAAGGAAGTTCACTTGTGAAACTAAACTCTGCATGTCTGTCTCTGTAGAAATCCTCTATGCAGAGGCACTGCCAGTATTGTGACTGCCATGCATCGTGTGCATAACCCTTAGACGTCCTTGCGCATGAGGGAAAAAAGGCAATTACAAACTAAGATGGCAACCCTTTAAGGCATCGATATCTGTAAACATCCAGCTCCTGAACTATAAACCCCTCCGGCTTTGCAGGTTAATCATCTGTGCCACACTGAGCTTCTGATAAACAGCCCATCCTCGAAATAAAGTCATGGCACTGCTCGCTACAAGTGCCTCTGCTGACAGCTACCAGAAATAACCATAGATTTATGACTATGAAGATTAATGAAGTGACGTCTGAGAGTGGCTATGGCCTTCTGTACTTTCCACCAAGGCCTCTTTAGTTACCATAACTCTTGCTGTAATGTCCTGTTAAATGTTTCATTGGCCTCTTAGATTAATCACGAGATGGCTGAATAGTTAATGTAGGGATCTGCGTGTTGTATCAATCTTGCAGGAATGTTTTAGGTTCGATTCAAGTGCTATTGGCAGCATCTGTGGTGTTTAGCACAGATTAGCACAGAAAATGATTTTGTTGTGTCCCTCAAATCAAACAAAATGCACTTTTTGTCTATGGGACAAGAGAGTTAAAAAGAAGCAATGCACTGATAATATTCTTCTAAAACTGTTATTTGGGTGGTAAACTTTATGTCATCCTTTTAGTAGTTGCACAAGTGTTTTGTGGCTGCATTTGCTTGTACAGTAAGTAAACAGTCCCCTTTGTTATCATTGTGCGGATCATGTGAAGTTTAGTGGCTCTACATGATTACAGGAGTTGAAAATTGAACGTAAGTTTATATAGACTAGGTTGGTAAACAATTAACATTTTTGTGGATGAATTCAGAAACCCATGTTAATACCAGTGGCTGTTAAGTGAACTGCAGCCAGCGACTTATTGCTCGTACTTGAACTCATGCACACATAACATACAAGAGACTGAACATGATTTTAAAGGGGGGGTGAAACACTCCGTTTCAGTCAATCTCATGTCAATCTTGAGTACCTATAGAGTAGTATTGCATCCTTCATATCTCCGAAAAGTCTTTAGTTTTATTATATTTATAAAAGAAATATAGGCTTTTACCGAGTCTTTCCGGAAAAAAACGAGCGCCTGGAGGCGTATCGAGTGGGCGGAGCTAAAGAATGACGATTGCGAACAAAGCGGTGACGTCCTCAAGTGTGGAGAAGCCCATGGCTATCTCAGCTAATACAGATAATGATCCACAATCAAATCTGAGGCAGAAATAAATTGAACAGGAGAAACGGCAACATCAGGACGTCCGTCTCTGTGGTATGTACTGTATTTAGGGTCCTGTCAACATTGGGGTGTTTACTCGCAGTTTATGAGGACATGATTCGATTTATGGACTATTGTATGCGACTAACGTTAGACCTTAGCAGTAGCAAGCAAAACGGTTTTGCACGTCAGACTAGTGTAACGTTATACAGAGAACAGCAATGGAGTAACCGTTAGCGTATTTGAGTGTCGTTTACTGATGTTTACTCATGCGACGGTAGCCAATAGCAGAGACATTTGAAGCAGTTTTACTCACCAGCTGCTTCCAAAGCAGGACCGAACCTTTATCGCTGGGACCGCTCCGTCAAAAACACACTTCTTTGGTATGATTTGGTGAAGTCCTGACAGCAGTCCATTTTGAGACGCGACTGAAGCAATGTTGTGAAGCTTCCCGTCATTTCTGCGTTCAAATCGGTTCAAATGCAGCGCTGCCATCCCGGAATGCTGTGCTGAGGCGTTGAAGTCGCTTGGTGTCACCCATAGGAATAAAGTGGAGCTCGGCGCGGACTATAACCGACATAAGTGTTCACGGACGACTGGATATGCACCTTGAAAGAGTGTTTATGGGCGTGCATTTCCTCTCTCGCTCTAGTTTTTGAACATTAGTTTTTGAAACTTTGTCTATGTTTAGGATGGGAATCCAAGTCTTTAACAGTGTAAAAAGCATGCATGATGCATGAGTATGCATGAAACAGAATTTCACCCCCCCCTTTAAAAAGAGGATAGAGAGGCCAGTGGCGTGAGCAAGTGGCAACCTCCCGTGGCCTCTCTTGAAGCCAATATGGAAATAATTTAAACTGCCATTCCTCGACTGGCCACTAGGCTCCAGAAGGGAGCTAGAATCTCATTGAGCCCCATGTTAAAATGCCCAACTTTACAGCAGAAAAAAAAACTTATTTATAGCCTGGTACAAATTGTGGTTTTGGTCTATATGGCTAATTTTGCCCTTCATGACAACTGTGAGTGGAGTGAATTTTTTTATAACTCATCTGTTTACATTATATAAAGCCTTAAAGTTCTGCATAATTAAGGGCGTGGTTACTTTGAGAAACAGGTGGATAGTCATTGCATCACCTAAGCTCTTTCCAAGTCCTGCCTCTTTGCCCATTTTTTGTTATCTGGGCGTGACTTGCGATGACGCGTTGCCAATATGGCAACAGCCAGCTCGTCTCTACGCTTCAGAACGGCTTATCGGAATCCTATGGGTGATGTCATATTTTTTTACAGTCTATGGCCGTGAGTGATAATGAACACCAGCTGCGTGGTTTATATTTTATGTGTGTGGCAGTTGTTCGTGAGGTCGTAGTGCTGGAGTGAATGCAGACCAGGTGGGAGAGCTCACTGCCGTACTCCTGGGTCGATGTGGGGTGGCATCCGAGAGGGAATGGAGGAGTCGCCGCCGTTTGCCGTGGGCCGGAGCCTGCTGCCGTTCGTCATGACGGGGAGGAGGAGCTTTCACCAGAAGGCAGAGGAGTGTCCAGCCGTTCACTGAGCGTCCAGTATCATCGCATGGCACCTTGAGGAAGAGCCTTTCGGCTGGATGAGGACTGAGCGGCAGTGTGTCCGGGAACTGGACCAATATATATATATATTTTCTTTCCCCTCTCTCATCTCTGTTGTTCCTCATGCTTCTGTTTTTTTTTCTCTCGCCTCGTCTGTCCTTACTTCCTGGTGCCATAGCTGATGTGATGTGGGGGGGAGTCTATAGAGCACAGTCTCAGGAGAACCCCGGCCTGCGAGCGGCGAAGGGGGTATGTGGCAACCAGGACTAGGCAAAGGGGCCGTGAGAACAGCTCGAGGCCCGGTGGCGTGAGTGACCAGCTGTGCGCCGCACCGGTCTCATGTCTCACAGAGGAGCTCAGGTGGATAAAAGGAGGAGCGACGACAGTGAAGGACAAGAGAGGAACAGTCCTGGACTTTATGTCATGTTTGGTTTATGCTTTATTATGTGCGTGCGGCCACCATGAGGTGGCTGTTGTTTTTACGTTCAGTGTGTGTTTATTTTGGTTTTAAAGGTACTGTTTTTCGCGATTCCCTCTTTCAAACTTTAGTTAGTGTGAAATGTTGCTGTTAGAGCATAAATAATACCTGAAAAATTATAAAGCTCAAAGTTCAATGCGAGATATTTTATTTAACAGAAGTTCCCTTTCAAAGCCTACAGCGAGCGGCCGGTTTGGACTACACCCTTCAGGAATGACGTCACTAGAACCGTTTGTTGACTAACCCTCCGCCCACAAGAACACGCAAAATAGGGGGCGTGGTCTTGTTGCTCTCCCACGTGGAGAAGAGCGCGCATTCAACGCTTGCATCTCCCCGTTATGGTAAGAGGCGTGACCTTTCCGGTCAAAGTGCGCTAAGCTGCCGTCCAATCACAACACAGGAAGCGCTGGCCCAATCAGAACTTGTTACGTGTTTCTGAAGGAGAGACTTCATAGAACAAGGAAATCATCAGGCCGTTTTTAGGACAGAGGAAACAGCGCTGTACAGATAAGTAAATTGTGTGAAAAATACTGTTTTTTTACACGCAAAACATGAACTCATGTTATATTGCACACTGTAAACATAATCAAAGCTTCGAAAACACGCGAAGAACGGGACCTTTAAGTGATTGCACGGTCATCGGTTCCCGCCTCTTTCTTTCCTGAATAACTGTACACAGAACATCCAGACACTGATAAATATGTAGAATATGTTTAGATGTAAATATGTAAATATGTTTAGCATGCTTTCCTCTCAATAAACACACAAGGAAAATGACAACAGTGAGAAAACAGCATATGATCATAGCGACTGGATATTGCAACAATTGTGCAAATCACTAGCATCATGTCAACAGAAGATATAACTGAAATTCCACTGTTATAATAGTTTAATATAAAGTATATGAGACTATATGGACCATGTAACATAAGTAACGTGCAGTTCAGTTTCGGTTTTGTTCAGTCCCTGCTTTGCCTCCCTTGTTAGTTTCCTTGTTTGTTAATTAGTTCGTCACACCTGTTTCTGTTATGTAGACTTCCTGAGTTCCTTCTGTTCTTTGTTTGGTCATGTCAATGTTAATGTGTAGTCTCTTTGTTTAGGCTCGCATATATTCCTCTGCGTAATGAAAGATTGTGCTCTTGAGCCTCTTGTGCTGTGTATGTTGGCAAGCCACACCGAAATTTCACAGAAAACTGAGCCAAAATTAGGTTTATTGTTGCTGCATTTTCTCCTTTTTTACCCTTAAAATGACTGACCCACTGTCCAACTGATCTGCCTCAAGCAGAAAGACTCTTCAATGGAGGAACATACAAGGGACTTCGTTTAGATCCAGACTACTTGTTGTGTGGTCCAAGGCACACCTTCCAGTTAATGGCCCTAAGAGGATTTCTATGCATTTGCAGGGACGGTGTTAGTGCACAATGGGTCGGCTTTCACTATCTACTCCGAGGAACACGACATCAGCCCCACTCCAAACCCAGAGCCCGGCCAGCCACCTCCCACACTATGCACGGAGTTAACACCTGAGCCTGCCACAGAAGGAGACCCTAAGTCTGCTGCATTGTATGAGCCAGACAAGAGGACAACCATCCAACCATCACCAAGTATCGCCTCTGTGTCCGAGTCCCACAGAGAGTCTGACCAGGTGTGTGAGCCGGCAGAATCGTGCATCACCATGGGACTGCTTGTGGATTATGAGGGCAGTTGACTTCGCCTTGGCTCCACCTGGGACTATAGTCCTTTTGACATCGACTTGTACAGAAATCACTCTGCCTGCCCCACAGATTTCTGGGCCTTCAGCTGTGTGGAGGAGCCTTCATTGTTTTCAATAAGTGTTTTCACCGAACACATTGTTTTCAATCAGTGTACACACACCGGCGGCGGCATTTGGCGCCTGTCCGCGTCGACTCAGGAAGTTGTTTAAAATCCTGCCGCACCACAGAGCACCATTTCAAGGTTTTATATTAAATTTATATTATATTTCCCTCAAATTATCAATGTACAAACTGATTTCACCCTGCGCTAAGATAAACCCATCGTGCAGCTCTTCTGTCAGAAGTCCAAATTGAGCATGCGCTTATATAATGTGTGCGTCTGGTGGCTGTGTGAGATACCCGAGATGCAGCGCTGAGCTTCGCGTCCGGTGTGAGACCACCTTTAGGCACAATCGGCTTAAGAACGTGCATATAAATGCACTCAAGGTGTTCTTTAAACACAGGTATTTTTTTAGGTTTATTTATCAAAATGTTCTTTTATATATTTGTGTGATGTTCTGTATTTCGATCACATATGTTAAAATGTTATGAGAAAACGTTTTACGAATGTTTATCCACCGCATTACCTTTTATTTAAACCTAAATAAGAAAGCCATTGTCAGTTTGTCTGTCAGTTGGCAGGCAGTTTTGGTCGCTTTATTAAAAGTTGTTGCTGTGTGCAGTGTGTAAAGGAAAATAAAAATAGTTTTACCCTCCTGCTGACTAGTGTCGTGCCCCTCCCACCCCATTCACACACACAGATGATTCGACTATCGGTTGACCATAGAAAGATTCGACAATTCTGATTTAAATGTGTAAATCCTTAGTCGGGGACACCCCTACTTACATCGGCTCCATCTCCATCACTCTTGGTTTTGTCAGCACATTCTCCACCATGGCTCCTCCCCCTCTTGACTCTCGGCTGCACTCTGGGGGTGCGTCTCAATTAGCTCGCTAGTTCACTAGTCAGGGCACTGATCAGGGAGTCAGCCCATTGACTTATGTCCTGATCAGTGCCCTGACTAGTGAACTAGGGAGCTGATTGAGACGCAGGGTGGGTCTCCGTCTGGCTACTCCTGATCTTGAAGTGCTCCTGTTCCTGCAGTTACAGTTCAGTTTGGTTTTCACTGTGTTCAAGCTAATTCAAAATATTAATAAATACTATAAATAATGTAAAACAGCACTGCTGTAAACACAATTTTTGCAAAGTGAGGGGTGAGTTAAAAAGATTTTCTGATGCTTAACTTAACACTGAACCCGGAACATTGCTTTTATTGGTTTAAAGGACAAGGGCAAATATTTGGTATTAGTCCCACAATCCCACAAGCCATGCCATATAAAACATCTCTAAAGAGGCAATTAAAATGCCCATGTCTCTAATTCCAAAATCCACAGTCCAGGATCAGCTAGAAACATAAACGGTACATTTTGAGATCAGCTTCCCAGCAATGGCATCCAGATCCTTAGGCCTTAATGAAATGTTTCACTAAATGGGATGCATTAAAGCATGGAGAAATAAATGAATTGTCTCTGGTTTCCCTTATAGACACATACACAGACTTTCTCTCTCCCACACACAATTAAACAGGTCTCTTCTCATGCAAAAAAAACCTTTCTCAAACTAACAGATTAATAAACTGTTTCATACTGCGGTTGACAGATGATAACTCAACATCATCGTCAGCTAATTCCAGAAACCTCATCTGTAGTCTCAATGGATTCTCTTATTCTTAACACTCAAGGCAAAAACAATTTGCCTATTTTTACCCATACTCCCCACTGCGAGACTAACACAATTACAGACTCTTTCTGACTCTGTTTCTGGCACGATACACTCTTCCTTGATATCCGATATGAACATTAACCATCTCAAATGATGACTTACCTATGAAAGGCAGAACACCGATAGTCATCTCACTGATTTCACTCATCTCAATTACACTGATGATTTGACATCACCATGACCTGCTGAACTTTCGGTCAAGCAAAAAAATGGAAGATTTCAATGGAAAAATACTGGCAGCTGTGTTTCGTTCTCCATGACTCAAACCCGAAACCTTCTGGGAAACTAAAAAATTAATAACAGTTGAATCGTGAAGAATTTAATTCGAATTTTTGATAAATATGGAAATGCAGTAAAACTCCTCAGTATTTCTGTAAATATTTCAATGTACATATGTTGTTACAAAATTATTTTTATTTTCTATGCAAATGTTTTATTTGTTTAACGTTTTTACCAAAAAATACTTGTATGTATATGATCAACAATGTATTTTATATGTTAATTACATTATTATGCAAGCATGTTAGCATTAGTAATTAGTATAGGTATAGGACTGAGCCCGCTTTCACTATTAAGCCACCAAACTTGTTGATATTGGCACGAAAAACATGTTTCTTACAACACAAACTGGCTTTAGCATGGCAGAACAGTGACAGAAGTGTTACATTGACTGCAGGGGCAGGATCGGCCCTAAAATCAAAACAACATTTCATCGTAGAGCAGTGAAACCGTTTCTTTTTTTTTCCTGGCACTTATTAAAAATATTACAGAACACCTTCCGCCTTTTGTTCATAGCTGTGTTCTCAGTCTTTTCTGGCTTTGATCAAAAAGTTGGACCACACTGCAATTATTCACCTGTGTAAGACATCGTTGTGCCCATAACCCAAAACCCATATTTAGAAGCCCTCAAGCTGTTTCACAAGCAACTACTACAAACCTGATTAGTAGTTGTCCCATTATCATCTAATACAGGGCTATAGTTCCTCAACTCTTTTAGGTCTTCTTACACACAAACACACACACACACACACACACACACAAGGCAGGTCCAAGGCACTCAGTCAGACGTAAACAGAGGAGAAGGAATGAATTAAAAAGCCTTATTTGGTATAGCTTAAGTCATTTTTAAAAATACAAGAGCCAACATTCAACCAACAAATTGTCTTTTTCAGGGCAAAGTAAGACAAAGAATGAGAATGACACCAACTTATAAGTCGAACCCCACACATAAACCGAAAACAATCAAGAAAAAAGAAAAAACGTAGGCTAACTGGAGAGGAAAATAAAATATTACAAACAAACAAAAAATAAATAAACAAAACGAAAGTAACGAGGCAGCCCCTCACGGACGGCTGCCGGCGCACACAAAATAATAAATGAATTAGAATACCAAATCCTGACCGACAAGAGGAGGAGCTGGGGGTGGAGGAGGGTAAATGAGATCTGGAGAAATGCCACAGCTGCTGATAGTACTGACGCTATACGTTTGATGTCGTTTTAACAAGAAAAATGTTGTTTTAACGACATAACCTCTTTTTAACGAGAAAAGATGTCATTAAAATGATCCAGGTAAATCCAGGTAACCCGTAACCTGTATTTTTCCAACCCTTTATACCCGTGATAGTGCACTGGAACGCCAGTCAAACCCGTGACTTCCCATCCGTGAACTTTGGATCGATGTACTCCCAATTACGCGCTCTGACGTCACATAGCTCACAAAACAACAATGGCAGCCCCTCTACGGATGCAGTACCAAATACATTTCCAAATATACAAATAACCTAAAATATATAGGTATAACTGCTTCTCTTGCCCTATGGACCATTTTTCTCTCCTTGGTTTACCTTACATAAACAAGGAGTAAGCACCTTTGGCCTGTACGGGCTCATATAGCTACCCAAATTTCTTGCGCTCAGGCAGAATGTGGATTTCAGATTCACTTACTTTTGCAACTCACTTTAAATTATGTCAATGAAACAATAAATGTCTTTTATTATTCACTAAGCCTATCCATGAGGTATATACAAAGTTTATTTTCTACATTAACCCTCTATGGTACGGTGTTGCCTCCAGGCAACATAGTCTATTTTAGATTATTTTTAATCAAATGAAACACCAATTTATTGATCAAACATATCTCAGGGAAGAAGAAATCAAATACTAATCAATGAAAGTGCAAAATGGGCCACATGACCCACAGGGCTCCATGTGTCCTGTTTCAGCACATGTGCACAGATCACATGGCTCCATATTTTCTCCAATGAAAAGGGCATTTTTCACTAATTTCCGTCCAGTTAATCACCCACAAAAAATAAGAGTCACCTTCACTGGTAAGTAAAGAAGTATTTTCAAGAATTTTACATTATGTATCATTAAATGTTTCAGAGTAAATAAAAAAAAAACTGTGTGTTGCCTCAAGGCAACATTGTACCATAATGGAATCACTTAAGGCCATACCAGACACACAAGGTTGAATCCAAGTATGTTTGTTAGGAAAAGAGTTGTAATTCTCGAAATATATTTGCATTTTTGCATGATCTTGTAATGCATGTATAAAAATAGTAATACATATATTATAAATGCACATGATCTGTACTTTTCTATAGCACTCAAAAAAAGTACAAAACACAACTGATGGGGTGAGGATGAGGTGTCATGTGATGAGGAAGAGGAGGTCATATTGTGACAATCCGGCAGGGAGAGAGTGAGGGTGAGATCGAAGATGGAGATGAGGATGAAGATGGATATGATAACTTGATCTGATAACTTTATGTAGTAACTTGAGGAGGTCATGGGTTTGGTAATACTTCCACGATGGTACAATGTTGCCTGAGAGCAACAGCTGAAATTGAAATGTTACTTTTTATTAAATATGAAATGTGTAATACATTATAAACTTGATAAATGTGTTTGTTCAGGTGTCTGATTAAATAAATTTATGTTTTCAATAAACACATTAACTACAATAAACTACATGAAAACGTAAAATGTTTCAATTTGTCCATTGTGGTACAATGTTATTCAAAGTAAAAAATAAAATAAAAAAATAAAAAAATAATGACAGTTTTTATTGCTATTGTTAAAGCGTCCTATTTTAAGCAGGAAAAACACCACAAATAAATGTTCCTTATTGAAATCATATTGTGTACCATAGAGTTACAAAAAAACAAAATAATATATATATATATAATTCTGCTTGAAATTATATAACAAGGACAAATGAGCTTTTAAAGTAAAATCATTTTTATAATAATAAACGTCCTTATTTTTTTTTATCAGAATCACCCTAAACGCCTCCAAAATAAAAACATCTATTTTAGAAGCTTTTTTTGCATTCAGTTAATTTGCTTTAATTTAAAGGAATATGAATTCTGTTTAAAGCTCTTTAGTCCACTGAAGGCCATTATCATGGTCAGCTGTTACGTTAAAGGGCAGATCCATTAACCCATGGGAGATTGAAGTGGTGACGGATGCTGGTGACTGCTAACGTGTGTTTTGGGTCACATCCAACATCTACAATATCTCTCCCAGCCTTCCCTGTGAACACACACATACACACATACACATTCTCATGGACACACTAAGTCCACATTGTTAAATCTTATCAAGGTTGAAGGAAAAGCAAGACAGTGGTGTTAAGTCCACATTGTTCAGTCTTATCAAGGTTGAAGGGAAAGCAAGAGAGGGGTGTTAAAGGAAAGGCTACTGATTAATTTGACTAGGTCAAGTTGTTTCCCAATGAGCATTTGAACATGAAAAACACTTCAACAACAGAACTGTAAAGGTTGAGCAGACAATTAACTAAACATTCACTATATTACATGTTCATGCAGTGTAAAGTGTGGAGAGTATTCTGGAAAACATGGAGTGCACTTAAAAAAAAAACTAAAAAGAATAAAGTACTTTTTTGTTCATTTATTTATATATGTAAATGTGTGTTCTGCACATCTTGATGAAGATGATCATATGAATGCAAAGGGAATTTCAGTGTAAAGTAAACTGACAAAGTTGTATCATATGATAATTTATAAATATATATCTTTAAAAAATACAGGTTCTTTATTGGGTTATTTGAGGAATCCAAAATGGTTCCTTAGTGGCATTGCTGCAAAAACGTTATTTTTTGGAACTTTTATGTAGGTGTAAGTATTGGTAAATACACTAGTTATGTGTAAATAGCAACAAATTACATCTTGTTTATACACGTGCATACATGATTTTCACACACAGCAGAAGTGATATGCTATTTGTAAAACAAATAAATGAGAGTTACTGCAAATGGCCTTTGCCAATACGTAATTGACACTGCCTTTTTTCCTGATTCCATTGGCAAACTTTAAATCATTAATGCACTCTTTTTTCATGTTAATCATAATTAAGGTTTTTTTTAAAATCTGTGAACCTCCTGGAGCACATTCTGCTAATAGTCCCCATTGTCCATAGCATGTTAAATATATTTAATATTTTCATGTTTATTATATTATAACATTTTTACCATGGATTTTAATCTTTCCTTGTATGCTGGTCCAGTACTAGGAAATAAAAAGCCATTAGCAGTATAACATTAATATTGATATAGTTGAGCTGCAAAATTATTCCTTAGCTGCTAACAACAACCAGGGAATGTTCGCTGGGACATCTGTTCGGGACGTCCATCTGCCGCCTTGCCATAGTGTAGGAAAATATTTAAATCATTTAAAAATTCCAGGTTGTGCTGCAGAAACTAAATGGAACGAAAACAATTGATAACACCATCTCCCCCCTCAGACATTTTTAGCAACGCAAGAATTTTGAGAAATGCAAAAATAGAATATGCTTCAAACTCCAAACTAATCCAAGCATGATGCCAAAAAGGTTCTAAAATTGTCCAAAGATCAGCTCTTCATTGACCCACATTAAAGGTCAAATCATTTCTAGCAAATTTATGTCATTATATACGTAGGATCAGCAGCTTTTTTTTAAATACACTGACCCTTGACTCTAGCTGCCGTATGGGGGAAAATAACAAGGAAAAAAGACTACTCACCCTGAAATTTCATATTCAGTCAATGACTTGAAGGAGTTCATGTGTTTCCACTGAAATTACCCGGAACAATTTGTTTCAAATTGAACAAGAACTTTTTTTACAGGAACTTTTCCCCCCAGACCTTCCAGTCAGCAGACAGACAGTAATCATTTTTGCACAACACTGTCTGCAACAATAACACAAGTATGGAGGAGAGTCAAACTGTACTGCTTTTGCTGGTTATGTATTGGTTTAAAGAGGTAATTAAAACGGCGGAAAAGAGCACTGATACTAAAGCGTATTCTGAAAGCTTGTAAAGCTAGATTTAAAATGACAATGTATGTTATTTTCAGCTTACAGACATTAGATTGTGAGATGGCTGAGACAAACGCGCATCATCAGACAGAAAGAGCAAGACTGATACTTATTGAACGCAGAACGAACCTTGCAAAAGACTTTTAAAAATGCTGGTTGAAAAAAAATGCTGCGTGAGCTCAACCAATCAGCATGTTCAGCGCCCAAGTCCCACCTGCGAAAGTTCCTGAAGTTTGAAAAATTAATACCTTGTGAGCAGGGCTGTTTAGAGGGGAAAATATTTACCGGGAACTTCATTTAGACCCTAGCTCCTGCAGTTGAAACACACCAAGTACGACCCCAAAGTTTCTGCGGTGGAAACGCGGCTTATGCTGACTGCATTTTCTTATAGTGCATATATAGACATCAGGAAAGTATCCAGAGCGCTTCACCTTTTCCACAATTTGTTATGTTTGTTTGAAATCTTTGCAAATTTATATTTTAAAAAAAACTGGACAAAAACACTTGAACATCGAGGATGTCTCTGTATATTGCCGCATTTATTCATCTATCCCTAGATCCTGAGTAGTCTCCCAGTTCTTGCTGCTGAAAAACATCCCCAGAGCATGATGCTGCCACCACCATGCTTCACTGTAGGGATGGTATTGGCCAGGTGATGAGCGTGAGGTGATGATTATTTTTTAATATATACATTTACAAATATTTCAAACAAACTTCTTTCATGTTGTCATTATGGGGTACTTTTTGTAGATTTTATTAATCTACTTGGGAATAAGGCTGTAACAACAAAATTTGGAAAACGTGAAGCGCTGTGAATACTTTCTGGATGCACTGTATATAACATACATCATTATTATGTATGTGTATTACAATAACTATTTTTAAAAAAATGTAAAATAAATAAATAAAATAAAACATAAATAATTATATTTAAAAATAACATTATCACCATAACTGTATCACCATTCTTAACATCAAGATTTGCTTTCACTGGAACGTTTAGGGATAAATATATCACAACATAAATAACATTTAAATTATGATGAATTTCAGTAAAAATAGGGCCAGAGTTATGTTAGTTTGTTATCTTAATTAACAACTTTAATCTTTATATATTCCACAATCAGTTCTGCAGAAATCTTTTTTAGGTCAAAAAGTATTCTCTGGCAAAGCTTCAGGAGATTGAATCTTCAGCAGAAATCTTTTTTTAGGTCAAAAAGTATTCTCTGGCAAAGCTTCAGGAGATTGTATCTTCAGTGAATCTGTGGTAGTTCTTCAAATGAAAATAAATAAATGTCTATAATGATAAATGAAAAACAAATAAAGAGACATCACCAAAACAGGAAGGTTCTGTCATTATTTACCCTGCATGTCATCCAAACTTGATGCTATTCTTTTTTTCTTTGAACCATAAATTAGGGCTGGTCAGTATATCAAATTTGTACAATATATCGATAGGCCTATATATTTTGGTGTTGGTGCTGTTTTCCTCAGTGCATTTTACAGCTATATCTCCATCTGTAAATGTTAGAAAGTCATGTTATTTCCATTTTACTGTCAGGAGTGGACGAGCTTTAGCCTATGCAAGTGAGTCTCTGCTAAACTTCACAGACTTCAGTGAATGAAAGCTTGGAGTGCAATAAATTATTACAGTGGTTAACAGTTGTGCATGTAGATGCTTTAATTAAAAAAAATATTAATATGTTAATATGAGTGTTTGTGCATTTAAGTTGTTGCAAGCGACACATATCGAGAAACTATTTTATTTAAATAAATACAATAGAAAAAGTAGAAAATATGTTGATTATCCTTCAGCCAAAAAATAGCAATATAAGCCCATATATCGCCAAATGGTCCAGTCCACAAATGAAGACTGGAAGCTGTTTTCCATTTACGCTCAATATAACAAAATAACAAAAACACCATAACAGTAAATAAAACTAGTCCATACTATTCCAAATCTTCTAAAAGCATATTACATCTTTGTATGAGGAACACAGCAAACTTTACCTCATTATTCACTGAAAATCTTGCTGAAGATCTGAAATAATTCAGATGCAAAAACAGTGTGGCAAGAATCAGTTGTGTGTTGTGTGATGGTTCCTTAAAATTACTGCTTGAGAGGGAGTAAATGATGACAAAATTATTATTTTGGTGTGAAAAACATTAAGCCTTCGCATGATAAAAGCACATATATGGGTGTATTTGTTTAGCATGTGCCTCTAGCTGATTCATTAAATGCCGGGCTCATTTACACTGCAGGAGTTCAGAGGACAGGGAGGTGGGAGATGGACTCCCACCATCCTTTACATACATTAAATGTCCTCTGTATGTCCCTTTACATACAGAGGACATTTAATGAAGGATGGTGGGAGTCCAATCCCACATCCTTTACATACATTAAGTCCTACATAGAAAAGAAAGGGTGTCTATTTTCATTATGAATCTTACATTGCAGCTACTTGAGCACTTTTAAGTGTGTTTCCATTAACAAAGCAATTAATAGTGAGACAAACTGCTCTGCATGAAAAAATTATAATGATCAACACTACATATTTGGCTTTATTTACATTTTATGTCTGCTGTATTCATTTTCTGATATTGTCTCATAAAAAAAATCTTCAAAACATCATCTAAATCCCATTATAACTATTTTTTTAAACAGCTGCCCTAAGACCTCCTTTTATATACAAATTGTATATATGCCAAGTAAATGTAGCTTCCCGGACATCTTTATTTAACATGCAGGGTGTATTGATGGATAGTGTCCAAACAGCTGTTTGCTAACCTAATGCTTTGTGATAACAAAACCGGGAAGACAAATGAATAAAACAAACATATAATCAGAGAGCAACACAAACAATCCCTTCTCTGACTCTATTTTAAAATCAAGTAAAAATCCAGTTTGATAAAGACGTGAGAAGCAATATTTGTTAACATGAAGTGACTTATACCAGTTCAGACTGTTCAACAGAGGAAAAAACTATGTTCTTATACCGTGTACTGTAAAAATAACTGTGGTTGCTTTTCACTTCATGAAAAATGAAAAAATGCTTCTGGCAGAGCATGGTGCTTGCAATGCCAAGGTCATGAATTCATTTCCCAAAGTAATACCTTGAATGTCTTTTTGGATTAAAGCATCTCAATAAAAGCAATTGAAGTACTCATTAAATGCACATAAATAACAGCAAAACGATGAAGGAACATAACCCATTAATATGTGATGAGTAGTGCAGGAATTCATGTTCTTTCTCTATACTTTAAAAGTGATTTCAACTATTTCCCCAAAAAGTGCATGCACTTAAAGTCTAGCTGCTGTCCGTAAGTTTGGCCTCTTTGTCGCCATCTCTGTTTGAAACCTTCGAATTGCAGTTATTTTAGGGCCAGAGAGCACAATTGCAAAAAAGCACAGATGGTAGTGGAAAGTTCAATGCGTGATCTACTGGCGATGCACAAATTAAAGAACACAGTTTGCGTGTAAATGTAAATGCAGTCAGAACATTTCCATAATGACCAACACAATCTACCAATTAGTGTCTGGTTTAAAGGTGCACTATGTAGTATTTTTGTAGTAAAATATCCAAAAACCACTAGGCCAGTTTTATATATTTTGTTCAGTTGAGTTCTTACAATATAACAAATCCCTTACGAAAGGATAATATATTTACCAATATATTACTTGAAATATATTATAATATATTGTAAATACATGGAATAATATATTGATGGTATTATACAATATATTATATATTCCTGTAATATATTGCAAAATATACAAATGATTGCCGCTTTCATATATAGCAATATATTGGAGAATATAAATATTAAATCCCATATATGTGAATATATTGCCTAATGTATTACATGATATTTTCCAATATACTGCAATATATTTTTGTTTTGTAAGGGATGTTTCCAACTATTTGTAAATTGTGAGAAAATTGCTATTTTAACTAAGGACTGGGACGTTTCAGGATAGCGATTGAGCGAGTCGCCTGTCAATCGCGTCATATCTGCGTTACCCTCGGTTTTATTCTGCAGAAGCGCTATTCTCTTGGCAGTGTGAACATGTCACAGCAGCGCCGAGCGAACACACAGAGTAACGTCATAACATCATTTTAAACACACTTAAATGTATCTAATATAATAAACAGAGCTGCTTTACCTTATAATCACGAGCGGAAAAAGCGGAAGTGCGGGCGCCCGCCGACTGTGTCCCGTCCCGTCATAATAAAAGTCCCAGTGCTCGGGAGACGGGAATTTGTGTAACAATCGCTCCCGCGGCCGTGCTCAGCTCCACAACACTCGGTCCTGCTCTGCTTTACACTACAGTAACATTAATAATCACCGCATCCATCAACATGATTTCTGCCCGAGTCATATTTTCCACCGGCTGTGAGGTGAAGACCACATGTCCCAAGATACTGCGCTCACACTTGACGTCATCAAACTACGCCTTTGTTTAGAATGGGCGCCCTCCAGTGGACGGAAATTTGCTTAGTTTAAGACATGCTTTTTGGGGGGTGGTAAATAATGACACAAACACCAGTAAAGTGACGAGTGCAAGCCTTGGTAAATCACCTTGTGAGATTCATTTAAATGCTCTCCTTCAATAATTGTTGCATCTGAAAGGGAAACTCCAACAAATGAATATGCAAAAATAACTGTGTGCCCACACCTTTTCAGAGCTAATTTTACACTGTGTATCTTTATTAAATCCTAAAAATGTTCTAACACCAAAAGTGTATTTGAGCTTGGGCAAACTGTTAGTAAATCTGGCCCTTCGTGTAGACTGAAAAAACTCAATAAACCTAGCATATAGGCTTTGACCTTGTTAGTAGCAATGAAAAAAAATGCAGTTGATGAACAGCAGCCAAAGGACATACCTTTGTTGATTTGCATATTCACATTGCATTTAAGAAGCCTGGACTGTCACGCTTGCATTTCTTGGCCTGCTGAACAGGAAGCAGGTGAATCAACACACCATTGCTCCACCACCAGGGAGTTCCTCTGTATTTGACAGCCAAGATTTCCTGAAAAACATCGGTCCCATACAAAACAATGTTTAATATGCAGCTGCAATCCACATGTTTGAATAAAAAAAGTAAAAAGCCATTTGGTTGTAATCTATAAGTGGAGAAACACTATAAAATCTTTCACTCTGGATAAATGTTTTAATCAGGCAGTTCGATAATAATAATCTACACGATTCTATTATGGAGCAGCTGGAAACTTGGAAGGACAAGCCAGACTTTGGATCCACATTTAAACTATTTGATTTCCAAACAAACCCATAAAGCCCTATTTATCATACGTCTAGAACACGAGAGTATTTCCTGTGTTGTTCAGCAGTAGGTGTGCGGAGGAGTAGACAGACTGAAGTTTTCTGTTAACCCAGGTCAAAGCAGTTTCCGCAGCTCTTTGGATAGTCCTGCTCAATCCAAATCTCATTATTTAACATTTTACCTTCTTTGTTCCCTGGAAACCGATATCAACGGCATAATTAATCGGCCCAGACGGATTTGATTGTGATGACAGGCCAGATGTTGAAAGCACAAAAACCATGAAGCAGAGATTGTCAAAAAAAGATGTACTGATCTTAAGGGGTTTTTTTTGTGTGCTTCTAATGTCAAACCAAAAATGTAAAATATTTTCACAAACACTTCTCCATCTGGGGTGGGGGGTAGAGGGAAATACTGGATGATACTGGATACCACCAGTATTAACACTACAAGTGTAGTTGATGAATTAGTCTAGTTGTGAGTGTATAGTCGATGAATTAGTCTAGCCTGGAACTAGCCTAGAAATTGTTCGGACCAATCTAATCATCAGGGTGGGCTTTATTCGATGATTGACAGATAATGCAATGTTATCATACATCACCAAAGAGCGCTTGGGTTAAATTCATTCTAATCCTAAACTGAGAGCTTGTTCATATTCAGCTTTACTATTTCTCTTAAAAATGATGATTGTTAGTAAATACTGTGTATCCTTAAATTATTTTTTACAACATCGCCAAAGATTGTTTACACTTATCTTCTTCTTCCAGCGTGCGTGCAGTTGAGTTTTGTTGTGTCGTTCATGAACGAGTCGTTCTTTTTTAACTAATCTTAAATATGACTCTGGAACAACGAGTTGTCCCAGAGAGCGATTTGTTCATTCATGAACGAGTCGTTCTTTTTGAACTAATCTTAAATATGACTCTGGAACAACGAGTTGTCCCAGAGAGCGATTTGTTCATTTATGTTGACCGTGCATGCGCTACATGCCATCGGTTCTGTACAGGATCTTCTGCATTCAGCCTATGGGGCTGTGAGAACGAATGATTGGTACCTGAAGACTCGAGAGCCGTTTTCGGGACTGCATGCATTGCTTATAGATCAGAAACTTATGACGGAACTAACGACTCAACCCAAAGACAGGAGAGGTGAAACGTTACTAATCTTTTCAGGGAACAGACGTGATTAAATGTGAAGTGACAAAAGAAAGAACGCCTCTGATTCAGAGGTGAGGTGAACAAATAGACTGCATAGACTGAAGACCCAGCTGAGCAATTCGCCTTATTCACCTGGCGGCCATTTTGAAAACTCTAACGCCGTTGTGGGGTACACAAACCCGGAAGCTGGACTCCAATACAGTACTAATCAGCAGCAGCATTCTGTTTCACTGCACTTCGTCACTCAGGAAAAAATCCTACAGAGGACAAACCTTTCACCGTTTTCCGGAGGATAAGGGATTACATGGAGAGTGGATTTAAAAAAATATCAGAAGGGATCCTGGTCGTAATTTCTGGATTTTACTACAGACGAAGTTCGAAAGACTCAAGCAATAGCAAGACTGGGACATGTCAAGTCAGCTTTATTTAGCGCTTTTACAATACCGATTGTTCCAAAGCAGCTTCACGGTGTAAACAGGACAATATTGCAACAAAATTTGATTCGGCTGCAGTCATTCTGGAGAAAACGGTGATGTTATCAACTTTTAATCTATTATATAGTGTCAACGTGGGCAGATCAGTATTATAGTTGATACAGTTAATTTACATGTGGGAGATATGTGTATGTATAAGCTACTGGATCTTCATATGTGTAAAATAAAATGTCCATTTATCTAAAGAATAAAGTACAATTTTATGACACATGGATGATGTCTTTCATAACTTTACAACTTGTCAGAACATCAGATAGAAATAAGTCATTCAAAAACATTGATAGGCATACTGGTCTAGGTTTGTAAATGGTAACTATGTACATTTATTGGTATGGAGGAATACAAATCGCCTGCTTGTATATTATAAGTATGGAAAAACGTACCAGAAAAGGGCAGAACATTAGAAATTACATTAGGAGGAAAATTAAAAAACATTAACAAATGAAAACTTATTACATATTATCAGTGAAAACATATTATCAGTGATGCATTACATGATTTTGTTACACAAAGCAGGCAGAAAGTGAGTGACACAGAATGCTGCTATTGATTTGTACTGTATTGGAGTCCAACTTCCGGGTTTGTGTACCCCACAACGGCGTTAGAGTTTTCAAAATGGCCGCCAGGTGAATAAGGCGAATTAATGAATAATTTCTTAATGACTCTATGTTTGGCCTTAGCTGCAATTAGCTTATAATTTGTTTTTATTCCAAATGTGATCAACGTTTGGATAAGTAGATGTGTTTTTATTATATTCTGATGAAATGAACGAAATTACTTGAAAAAAGATTTGTTCATTTTGCTGAACGAGATTTAAAGATCTGAGTCTGTAAAACGATCCGAGCTTTCCAGTACTTTGCATTGCTCAAGATACGTCAAGTAGCCTACCCTGTTGCTCTGGTTGTAGGTCTATCTAATTGAGGTCTTTCCTGCTTCAGTTGAAATACGCAATAATCAAAGCCCAATGAACAGTATGACTCCTATTCTGATTTATTCTGACTGTACAGCCGAATCAAATATTGTCCTGTTTAACACTGTGAAGCTGCTTTGAAACAATTGTCATTGTAAAAGCGCTATATAAATAAAGTTGACTTGACTTGACTTGGGTATTCCAATGTCAGTCTAGAATTAGTCTGGTTGTGAGAGTAGTTTAGGTGTTAGTCTGGTTGTGAGTGTAGTTTAGGTGTTAGTCTGGTTGTGAGTGTAGTTTAGGTGTTAGTCTGGTTGTGAGAGTAGTTTAGGTGTTAGTCTGGTTGTGAGAGTCGTTTAGGTGTTAGTCTGGTTGTGAGTGTAGTTTAGGTGTTAGTCTGGTTGTGAGAGTCGTTTAGGTGTTAGTCTGGTTGTGAGTGTAGTTTAGGTGTTAGTCTGGTTGTGAGAGTCGTTTAGGTGTTAGTCTGGTTGTGAGTGTAGTTTAGGTGTTAGTCTGGTTGTGAGAGTCGTTTAGGTGTTAGTCTGGTTGTGAGTGTAGTTTAGGTGTTAGTCTGGTTGTGAGAGTCGTTTAGGTGTTAGTCTGGTTGTGAGTGTAGTTTAGGTGTTAGTCTGGTTGTGAGAGTCGTTTAGGTGTTAGTCTGGTTGTGAGTGTAGTTTAGGTGTTAGTCTGGTTGTGAGTGTAGTTTAGGTGTTAGTCTGGTTGTGAGAGTAGTTTAGGTGTTAGTCTGGTTGTGAGTGTAGTTTAGGTGTTAGTCTGGTTGTGAGTGTAGTTTAGGTGTTAGTCTGGTTGTGAGAGTAGTTTAGGTGTTAGTCTGGTTGTGAGTGTAGTTTAGGTGTTAGTCTTGTTGTGAGAGTAGTTTAGGTGTTAGTCTGGTTGTGAGAGTAGTTTAGGTGTTAGTCTGGTTGTGAGAGTCGTTTAGGTGTTAGTCTGGTTGTGAGAGTCGTTTAGGTGTTAGTCTGGTTGTGAGAGTCGTTTAGGTGTTAGTCTGGTTGTGAGAGTAGTTTAGGTGTTAGTCTGGTTGTGAGAGTAGTTTAGGTGTTAGTCTGGTTGTGAGAGTCGTTTAGGTGTTAGTCTGGTTGTGAGAGTAGTTTAGGTGTTAGTCTTGTTGTGAGTGTAGTTTAGGTGTTAGTCTGGTTGTGAGAGTCGTTTAGGTGTTAGTCTGGTTGTGAGAGTAGTTTAGGTGTTAGTCTGGTTGTGAGAGTAGTTTAGGTGTTAGTCTGGTTGTGAGAGTCGTTTAGGTGTTAGTCTGGTTGTGAGAGTAGTTTAGGTGTTAGTCTGGTTGTGAGAGTAGTTTAGGTGTTAGTCTGGTTGTGAGTGTAGTTTAGGTGTTAGTCTGGTTGTGAGAGTCGTTTAGGTGTTAGTCTGGTTGTGAGAGTAGTTTAGGTGTTAGTCTTGTTGTGAGAGTAGTTTAGGTGTTAGTCTGGTTGTGAGAGTAGTTTAGGTGTTAGTCTGGTTGTGAGAGTAGTTTAGGTGTTAGTCTGGTTGTGAGTGTAGTTTAGGTGTTAGTCTGGTTGTGAGAGTAGTTTAGGTGTTAGTCTGGTTGTGAGAGTAGTTTAGGTGTTAGTCTGGTTGTGAGAGTAGTTTAGGTGTTAGTCTGGTTGTGAGTGTAGTTTATGTGTTAGTCTGGTTGTGAGTGTAGTTTAGGTGTTAGTCTGGTTGTGAGAGTCGTTTAGGTGTTTGTTTTGTTTGTGAGAGTAGTTTAGGTGTTAGTCTGGTTGTGAGAGTAGTTTAGGTGTTAGTCTGATTGTGAGAGTAGTTTAGGTGTTAGTCTGGTTGTGAGAGTAGTTTAGGTGTTAGTCTGGTTGTGAGAGTAGTTTAGGTGTTAGTCTGATTGTGAGAGTAGTTTAGGTGTTAGTCTGGTTGTGAGAGTAGTTTAGGTGTTAGTCTGGTTGTGAGTGTAGTTTAGGTGTTAGTCTGGTTGTGAGAGTAGTTTGGGTGTTAGTCTGGTTGTGAGAATATGTTAGTCTGGTTGTGAGAGTAGTTTAGGTGTTAGTCTGGTTGTGAGAGTAGTTTAGGTGTTAGTCTGGTTGTGAGTGTAGTTTAGGTGTTAGTCTGGTTGTGAGAGTAGTTTAGGTGTTAGTCTGGTTGTGAGTGTAGTTTAGGTGTTAGTCTGGTTGTGAGAGTAGTTTAGGTGTTAGTCTGGTTGTGAGTGTAGTTTAGGTGTTAGTCTGGTTGTGAGTGTAGTTTAGGGGTGCGTTCACACTTGTCATGTTTGGTTCGATTAAAACGAACCCTGGTGCGGTTGGTCGGTTAGTGAGGTTCATTTGAACATATGTGAACGCTGCCATCCGAACCCTGGTGCGCACCAAACAAGCGAACCGAAACCGCTAAAAAGATGGGTATCGGTCCGCTTCCTCTCGGTGCGGTTCGATTGATATATGAATGCAACACGGACCAAAGACATGTAAACGGACCAAAAACCAGACGTATAATGTCACAAGATGCGACGCATAGTCAGCTGATTTGACGACGCGGAAAGATCGGTGTATCCAAAATGAATAACGTTAACGTTAGAGGGCAAACGTAGAGCAACGAGGAAATGCCTCATCAATATTTGGTCCGACGAGCATGTTTCGAAAATGCTAGAAAAAACACACAAAAAGCATACCTGGCTCTTCTCATCAAAGTTCCTGTGTTGCCCATTATTAGCAGGTACAGACGACAGAAAGGCCGTCTCTGCACAACGGAGGAAATCCTGCTGCTGTTTTGAATGCTTTGAACATTTTATGAGCTCTTCATGAGTTCTCAGCGGGTAAAAATAATGCCATATGTACACTTATAAAATGATCGCGTTTAATCCAGCACACAGCGTTGTTTTGAGCATTTCATGAGCTCTTCATGAGTTCTCTGGTAAAAAATAATGCCATATGTACACGCATAAAATGATCGCGTTTAATCCAGCACACAGCATTGTTTTGAATGTTCGGTAAGCGAGCTCCTATGTCATATAAGCCGACCAATCGGGTTGTGAGCGTCTCCCTATGCCTTTGGTTTGGTAACTTTAGGTTCGCTGTTAAAAATGCCTGTGTGAACGCTAAGCGGACCAGGACTATTATGTTTTGTTTTTGTTTTTTGATCCGGACCAAACGAACCAAACTAACCGAACTACAAGTGTGAACGCACCCTAGGTGTTAGTCTGGTTGTGAGAGTAGTTTAGGTGTTAGTCTGGTTGTGAGTGTAGTTTAGGTGTTAGTCTGGTTGTGAGAGTCGTTTAGGTGTTAGTCTGGTTGTGAGTGTAGTTTAGGTGTTAGTCTGGTTGTGAGAGTAGTTTAGGTGTTAGTCTGGTTGTGAGAGTATGTTAGTCTGGTTGTGAGTGTAGTTTAGGTGTTAGTCTGGTTGTGAGAGTAGTTTAGGTGTTAGTCTGGTTGTGAGAGTAGTTTAGGTGTTAGTCTGGTTGTGAGAGTAGTTTAGGTGTTAGTCTGGTTGTGAGAGTAGTTTAGGTGTTAGTCTGGTTGTGAGAGTAGTTTAGGTGTTAGTCTGGTTGTGAGAGTAGTTTAGGTGTTAGTCTGGTTGTGAGTGTAGTTTAGGTGTTAGTCTTGTTGTGAGAGTAGTTTAGGTGTTAGTCTGGTTGTGAGAGTAGTTTAGGTGTTAGTCTGGTTGTGAGTGTAGTTTAGGTGTTAGTCTTGTTGTGAGAGTAGTTTAGGTGTTAGTCTGGTTGTGAGAGTAGTTTAGGTGTTAGTCTGGTTGTGAGTGTAGTTTAGGTGTTAGTCTTGTTGTGAGAGTAGTTTAGGTGTTAGTCTGGTTGTGAGAGTAGTTTAGGTGTTAGTCTGGTTGTGAGAGTAGTTTAGATGTTAGTCTGGTTGTGAGAGTAGTTTAGGTGTTAGTCTGGTTGTGAGAATAGTTTAGGTGTTAGTCTGGTTGTGAGAGTAGTTTAGGTGTTAGTCTGGTTGTGAGAGTAGTTTAGGTGTTAGTCTGGTTGTGAGAGTCGTTTAGGTGTTTGTTTTGTTTGTGAGAGTAGTTTAGGTGTTAGTCTGGTTGTGAGAGTAGTTTAGGTGTTAGTCTGGTTGTGAGAGTAGTTTAGGTGTTAGTCTGGTTGTGAGAGTAGTTTAGGTGTTAGTCTGGTTGTGAGAGTAGTTTAGGTGTTAGTCTGGTTGTGAGAGTAGTTTAGGTGTTAGTCTGGTTGTGAGAGTAGTTTAGGTGTTAGTCTGGTTGTGAGAGTAGTTTAGGTGTTAGTCTGGTTGTGAGAGTAGTTTAGGTGTTAGTCTGGTTGTGGGAGTAGTTTAGGTGTTAGTCTGGTTGTGAGTGTAGTTTAGGTGTTAGTCTTGTTGTGAGAGTAGTTTAGGTGTTAGTCTGGTTGTGAGAGTAGTTTAGGTGTTAGTCTGGTTGTGAGTGTAGTTTAGGTGTTAGTCTTGTTGTGAGAGTAGTTTAGGTGTTAGTCTGGTTGTGAGAGTAGTTTAGGTGTTAGTCTGGTTGTGAGTGTAGTTTAGGTGTTAGTCTTGTTGTGAGAGTAGTTTAGGTGTTAGTCTGGTTGTGAGAGTAGTTTAGGTGTTAGTCTGGTTGTGAGAGTAGTTTAGATGTTAGTCTGGTTGTGAGAGTAGTTTAGGTGTTAGTCTGGTTGTGAGAATAGTTTAGGTGTTAGTCTGGTTGTGAGAGTAGTTTAGGTGTTAGTCTGGTTGTGAGAGTAGTTTAGGTGTTAGTCTGGTTGTGAGAGTCGTTTAGGTGTTTGTTTTGTTTGTGAGAGTAGTTTAGGTGTTAGTCTGGTTGTGAGAGTAGTTTAGGTGTTAGTCTGGTTGTGAGAGTAGTTTAGGTGTTAGTCTGGTTGTGAGAGTAGTTTAGGTGTTAGTCTGGTTGTGAGAGTAGTTTAGGTGTTAGTCTGGTTGTGAGAGTAGTTTAGGTGTTAGTCTGGGTGTGAGAGTAGTTTAGGTGTTAGTCTGGTTGTGAGAGTCGTTTAGGTGTTAGTCTGGTTGTGAGTGTATTTTAGGTGTTAGTCTGGTTGTGAGAGTATGTTAGTCTGGTTGTGAGAGTAGTTTAGGTGTTAGTCTGGTTGTGAGAGTAGTTTAGGTGTTAGTCTGGTTGTGAGAGTCGTTTAGGTGTTAGTCTGGTTGTGAGTGTAGTTTAGGTGTTAGTCTGGTTGTGAGAGTCGTTTAGGTGTTAGTCTGGTTGTGAGAGTAGTTCAGGTGTTAGTCTGGTTGTGAGAGTCGTTTAGGTGTTTGTTTTGTTTGTGAGAGTAGTTTAGGTGTTAGTCTGGTTGTGAGAGTCGTTTAGGTCTTAGTCTGGTTGTGAGAGTAGTTTAGGTGTTAGTCTGGTTGTGAGTGTAGTTTAGGTGTTAGTCTGGTTGTGAGAGTAGTTTAGGTGTTAGTCTGGTTGTGAGAGTAGTTTAGGTGTTAGTCTGGTTGTGAGAGTAGTTTAGGTGTTAGTCTGGTTGTGAGAGTAGTTTAGGTGTTAGTCTGGTTGTGGGAGTAGTTTAGGTGTTAGTCTGGTTGTGAGTGTAGTTTAGGTGTTAGTCTTGTTGTGAGAGTAGTTTAGGTGTTAGTCTGGTTGTGAGAGTAGTTTAGGTGTTAGTCTGGTTGTGAGTGTAGTTTAGGTGTTAGTCTTGTTGTGAGAGTAGTTTAGGTGTTAGTCTGGTTGTGAGAGTAGTTTAGGTGTTAGTCTGGTTGTGAGTGTAGTTTAGGTGTTAGTCTTGTTGTGAGAGTAGTTTAGGTGTTAGTCTGGTTGTGAGAGTAGTTTAGGTGTTAGTCTGGTTGTGAGAGTAGTTTAGATGTTAGTCTGGTTGTGAGAGTAGTTTAGGTGTTAGTCTGGTTGTGAGAATAGTTTAGGTGTTAGTCTGGTTGTGAGAGTAGTTTAGGTGTTAGTCTGGTTGTGAGAGTAGTTTAGGTGTTAGTCTGGTTGTGAGAGTCGTTTAGGTGTTTGTTTTGTTTGTGAGAGTAGTTTAGGTGTTAGTCTGGTTGTGAGAGTAGTTTAGGTGTTAGTCTGGTTGTGAGAGTAGTTTAGGTGTTAGTCTGGTTGTGAGAGTAGTTTAGGTGTTAGTCTGGTTGTGAGAGTAGTTTAGGTGTTAGTCTGGTTGTGAGAGTAGTTTAGGTGTTAGTCTGGGTGTGAGAGTAGTTTAGGTGTTAGTCTGGTTGTGAGAGTCGTTTAGGTGTTAGTCTGGTTGTGAGTGTATTTTAGGTGTTAGTCTGGTTGTGAGAGTATGTTAGTCTGGTTGTGAGAGTAGTTTAGGTGTTAGTCTGGTTGTGAGAGTAGTTTAGGTGTTAGTCTGGTTGTGAGAGTCGTTTAGGTGTTAGTCTGGTTGTGAGTGTAGTTTAGGTGTTAGTCTGGTTGTGAGAGTCGTTTAGGTGTTAGTCTGGTTGTGAGAGTAGTTCAGGTGTTAGTCTGGTTGTGAGAGTCGTTTAGGTGTTTGTTTTGTTTGTGAGAGTAGTTTAGGTGTTAGTCTGGTTGTGAGAGTCGTTTAGGTCTTAGTCTGGTTGTGAGAGTAGTTTAGGTGTTAGTCTGGTTGTGAGTGTAGTTTAGGTGTTAGTCTGGTTGTGAGAGTCGTTTAGGTGTTAGTCTGGTTGTGAGTGTAGTTTAGGTGTTAGTCTGGTTGTGAGAGTAGTTTAGGTGTTAGTCTGGTTGTGAGAGTAGTTTAGGTGTTAGTCTGGTTTTGAGAGTAGTTTAGGTGTTAGTCTGGTTGTGAGAGTAGTTTAGGTGTTAGTCTGGTTGTGAGAGTCGTTTAGGTGTTAGTCTGGTTGTGAGAGTAGTTTAGGTGTTAGTCTGGTTGTGAGAGTAGTTTAGGTGTTAGTCTGGTTGTGAGAGTAGTTTAGGTGTTAGTCTGGTTGTGAGAGTAGATTAGGTGTTAGTCTGGTTGTGAGAGTAGTTTAGGTTTTAGTCTGTTTAATGTCAACTGTTTTGATACCAACATTCTTTAAAATATCTTTTGTATTCAACAGAACAAAGAAACTCATATACAGTAGATTTGGAACAACATCAGGGTGAACTTTCACCAGCATATTACGTTGATCCATTTAAACATTGAGTCACTTTGTGGAAGTGTGGAAGACTGTGAATATAGCCATTCATGTTAAACTTTTCAACTATTATTGTAATATTGAAGAGTGGAATCTTCTTACATGAGTTCCCAAAGAAAAAAACTTGTGATCTGAAAATCTTGTGCTGACATGTGATGAACTTATGCCTCTTTGTTATACCATTACATGAGAAAAAACGATGAACTGAGATATCTTGCTTAATTAAACATAGGTTGGGATATACAACATATATTTAGAAAATGCATTCTCTCCACCTTATGAAATATATGGAAAACCGACTGCAGACTAACAAAGCCTATACTTCTGCGACCAAAACTCAAGACTTGAGAGTGATTTTATGAAGGTTTTAATTGTTGCTGCATTTTCTATTTTTGTCCTTCAGTGTGTTATCTAGGGAATGTGATTTATGGAGCACCACTAGTGCTTGCCCTGAATATGCAGCACTCCATTCAAAAGCACCCACACATAGTCTGGTCTGTTCGGGTCAAGTGCTGGTGATCCTCCTGCTGGCTTGTTTGCCAAACACAACAAATGCATTCGGTGTTAAGCCATACAGGAATGAGCGTTTGTTATTATTGTGTGAAACTATCGCCGACCCTGCTAAATTCAGTCTTTGGTGACTGCATACCAGTACAGGACATCTCCCCAAACAAACCCAATGGAATTCTCAACCTTTTAAAACTTTTTTAAAAGATAACACCCCATTTTTCAAGTCATTTTTTTGCATATAACCACACATTTATAACATTCATAATATCAGTTCCTATACAAAATATTTTTTCTAAGCCTCGGGCAACACAAATCTGGCAACATAGTTGACTTCGTGATCTTGAATTGACTGAGTATTTGATGCCCCAATCAATGAGAGGCCAGGCATTAATGGGGTCATAGATAAGATGCTTTAAACATTACAAACATGTTTTAAGGCAAAAAAACACACATTATGTTTCAAATATTGCAGTACTTCTATTCCCAGTCTGTCTGAAATGCTGATTTCTACAAACCCTTCCTTCTGAAAAGCCCAGAGTGATATGATTGGTTGAAGGACTATCCAATTGCTTGCAGAGTCATTTGAATAATGTTTGTTGATCACGCCACCAATGCAGTAGAAAATATATAACAGACTCCCTAGCTTGACAAGCCAGACCCACATCAAGATGTTTGGTCTGGAAACTCACCATTGAGAGGGCTCAATCCGAGGAGCGGGAACCAACGAGAGCCGCATGAAGCGGAGCTAGTTGACAGATTAAACTTTCGCCGTATCCGGTCGGCAAAACTCCGAACACATCTTCCCTTTTTAAGAATGACTTCAGTGGCGTTCTTTGTTCTTTTCTTAACATTCGAAGACCATTCGAATGATAAAACCGAGCATTAAACTGTTATATATTAGTCAATAAGGGGAAACAATACATAAAATGTGTTTTAATGTTGCGTGACAGGAGTGTTGACCAGAGAGAACCGTTTTGCAATTGTGTTTGTAAACCTTATATATTGCGTTATTGGCCTATCGTTACATTAAATGCTTTATGTAATGATTAACGTTGCTTTTAAGCATGTTTTTACGTCTGAAATGAATGGGGAAATATAGTTTACTAGTTAAACGCAAAGTTAGCCTGCAAAAATTACTTTTCCACACTGTAAAGTACGAGGCTTATTGTGTATACTATCTCTCTCTCTCTCTCTCTCTCTCTCTCTCTCTCTCTCTCTCTCTCTCTCTCTCTCTCTCTCTCTCTCTCTCTCTCTCTAGAAGTGCACATTTCCTGCACTCTAAAAAATGCTGGGTTAAAAACAACCCAAGTTGGGTTGAAAATGCACCGACCCAACAATTGGGTTGTTTTAACCCAATGGTTGAGTTGTTCTTTTTGGGTTGTCTTAAGCAACATTTAACCCAACCACTGGGTTAAAACAACTCAACCATTGGGTTAAAACAACCCAATTGTTGGGTTGGTGCATTTTCAACCCAACTTGGGTTGTTTTTAACCCAGCATTTTTTAGAGTGTGAGCAATCTAGGAACCCTGACAAAGGTAGTAAATTATAGTCATTATTTTAGTCTTAAAGGACAACTCCGGGAAATTTTTAAGTTTAGCTTGATCATTATATCTTTGTGAGTACAGTCTATAGAAAAAAAAAACGAACCGGATTGGTGCTTGCAACACGGAGCTGTTACAGTTAATGCCCAGAGCCCCCCCTCAGCTAAAACGGCAGTTATGGGGGCATAAACGTAAAGGGTGTCTTTGTGCCTCTTAACAGACACAAAATCCAATTAAAATGTCTGTCCAACATGAACAGGGCCCTTACATGACAAAGAGATGAGTTTAGCCACTTGTTTAAATTAATTGTTTAAATTAATCTAAACAGTGTGTTAGAAGGCTAGCTGTGTCTCGCGCTGAAGTCCCGTGGGAACTCAGCGGTAGCCGGAAAAAAGGCAGTCCAGTTGGGAAGAGCATTGTGTGTGTGTAAAGGACAATTATTTTATTAGGCTACTGCACATCTTTCCTCAAGTTGTGTGTGCCCAAATGGAAGGTGTGGCAGGCAGCGGGGCGAGGGACCACGAGAGCGGGCCGGTGACTAGTGTTAATGAGTGCCAGCTGCATGACACACCGGTCTCGTCTCGCGGCCATGTGACGGGAGCATAAAAGGAGGAGCAAAGGCAGAAGAAGACAAGAGAGGACCAGGCCTGGATTTATGTTATGTTTTGTTTACGTTTTATTATGTGTGTGGGCAGTCGTCCATGAGGGGCTGCCCGCGGTTTTACTTTCGTTTTGTTTATTTATTTTGAATTAAAGTTTATGAACGTTCGCCAATTCCCGCCTCCTTCCTGCCCAGTTAAGAACTTCGTTACAGAAGGATAAATAAAGTGTACATTACCTCCACAGTGGTTGCACCCACCTTTGACCACGGAATGGCATTTTTCTTCAAACGGCCCGCTGTGTTGTGTCTGTGTAAGTTAGTGAAGTGTTCGCTGCAAATTTTCGCAATTGAGAAAGGCACGAACGCGAACCATATCTTCTTTACTTGTGAGCCCGATCTGATCATCACTCTAGTGATGTCCGGTTCACGAACGCATCATTCTTTTTAACGGTTTCTTTTTAGTGAACCGGTTGAAACGGTGAAACGGTTCTAAACGGTTTGCGTCTCAAATCAGCGCTGATCACACAAGTTACTTTAGTTACTCACTTTCTGACATGAGTGACCGTCTCTCCGAATAGAAATAAACTAATGAACTGAAACATGTTTTGCTGAGAGATCTGATGAACTCGTGAGCAGCTGATACTAAGCATGCGCGTGTAACTGAACGAGCAGCGGTTCTCATCGGATCAGCAGGACAGAATCGAAAACCGTTTCTCTGGAACATGTTCAATACTGAGAACAGTCGAGCCGATGAGCAGAGCCTCTTCATACACACGACGCTCTTCCCCACTGGACTATTTTTCCGGCTACAACAGAGTTCCCACGGGACTTCAGCGCGAGACACAGCTAGCCGGCTAAAAAAGGTGAATTTAAACAATGGCTAAGTGGCTAAACTTATCTCTTTGTCATGTAAGGGCCCTGTTCATGTTGGACAGACATTTTAATTGGATTTTGTGTCTGTTAAGAGGCACAAAGACACCCTTTACGTTTATGCCCCCATAACTGCCGTTTTAGCTGAGGGGGGGCTCTGGGCATTAACTGTAATAACTCTGTGTTGCAAGCACCAATCCGGTTCGTTTTTTTTCTATAGACTGTACTCACAAAGATATAACAGTCAAGATAAACTTAAAAATTTGCCGTAGTTGGCCTTTAATTTTGTATTTCTTCTTGTTTTTATTAAATCTTGAAAGCACAACACGTATCGAGCAATGGCTTATGGGTAATTTAGATGTCTTGTTAAAAAACATATTTGCTTCTTCAACAGGTTGTTTTAGATTAAATAAAGAATGATACATGTATTGAAAATTTTGTCACTACCTGAGACATAACAGGCAATGAATTCACACCACACCAAAATCCAAAACGGAAAAACATGGAAAACATAAAATATATATAAATATAGACACTTTACGTTATAATGTTGACGTAGGTGATGTCTTGAATGAGAAATGACATGGCGATGTCTTGAATGAAGAAATGACATGGCTTAAAATAAAACACTGTGATCAAAATAACTGAATTGAGATTGACTTGACCATGAATCAGATCTCTTAGATAACAGACAAACTCTCTGATTAACTTAACAACCCTTTGTTTTCTACTGTGCACACACACACACACACACACACACACACACACGCACACACAAACACACAGCTGGCAACATATCATCTTATCACCTGACTGACTGCAGTTTGAACTGATTACACGGTATTTCACCAGAAGCCAGAAAGGAGGCCTGTTTTATACAATGGTAAGACTAACTTACTCAGAATGTGTGTGTTGACAACATACACAAACATAATCAAGCCCACTCATTTCAACAGCTGCAGACGCTTCCTGTACAGCCAAATATAGCGATGATCAATTTGTTTCATAGAGTTAATAAAAGCCTTGAGTTGTCTGAGAGGTAATGTCAAGGGTACACACCATTTAGACTCTGCCTAATATGCAACTTGAACACAGTGTTCCTCTAATGCTCCAGTGTGCAATGAATCGAGCCAAGAGACCTTAAATTTACTGTCTCCCACAAAAACCATATAATTAGAGGCAGAGAGACTCAGTTCTTAAGCAGCGCTGGAGGATTTATGACTTTGATCTTCTGCTTTGGCTCCGGGAAGAAGATGTGTCACTTCAGTCTGCAGATATTCAAAAGAGACAGTGAAGAAACACTGTTATTATTATTATTTGTTTATATTTTGGTAGTCATAAACAAAAATACACACAAACAGTATTTCTTCATCTTTCTCGATGTATTCTTTGTTTTTCTTTTTAGAACTAGCATTTTCATGCTAAGATTTTCCTTTGGAATTTCCTGGATGTTTATTTTTTAGATTTTTTTTAAATGTTCAAATTATGAGTGAAATAAGGTTTTTGGTTAACATGACCTGCAGATACTTGGATGCCTTGTTTTACAACATAAATCACACACAATATATATCAAATCTTAATTTTGAAGATGCGCCTTCAAAAGATCACCTCAGATGTATTTCTAAAAGTGCTGTACTTGTCCAAGTTATCTCAGCTTGTTATCTTCATTTAAAGTTTACTTCAGATCATTTTACTTATAAATTGAAAAAGCTCATTACAAAACCCCATAGAAAATTCCTAAGGGATGCCATGGCAAATTAACCTTTCAGGCTTTCGTGCAAATTCACATCAAGGCAGAACAGCTCTTTTTAGAGGGTCTAAATGTCACAGACTGACCTCTTGGCTCAATTAAAAGAGCATGCAAATGAAAAGCTGCATGGTTTACAGGGTCCAAGTGACTTTGCATACACAGAGCTATAATGTGAACTGGGGTCCTGCATTTATATTGCATTGCTGAAATCAAGTGTTAAAGTATTAGTTTACCCAAAATGGGCAATTTTGTCACCATTATTTCACCCTCATGTTCTTCCAAACCTGTAAGACTTTCATTTATCTTCGGAACAGTTTTATTTATTTATTTTTTTGTCTTTATGAAATCGGAGAGGTTTCTGAACCACACATTTGTCAAGGGTCATTAGCGCTTTTCGTTTATTTCATCCCAAGCTTCTGTCTGAACAAACTGCGTCGGCGGTCATGGGCCACATCTTTAGTAATCACCGGCTAACATTTTATTTCTTTTGATGGTTATATTGTTATTTTCTTCACATCCTTATAGCAGTAAATAATAGAAGTGATCTAAATAGGAAAACATTTACATATCTTTTGTGGATGTCTCAGGACCAAAAAATGTCCGTCCAATCATTGCATTCAGCTCTTCAAAGACTCAGATTTATGTGTTTTGACAACACGGTCTCACTCCTATTTGTCACATATTGATGCTTGGTCAGTTCCCTTCGCCGTCACTTTTTAACGCAGAGGGTACCCCTTTAGCGTTGTTTTTCGATGCGCAGGTACTCCATTGATTTTAATTAGAGATCTTTGGCGTCATATAGAGGCGTACATCATACGTTGGGCATGGTTATCGTTTTGATGAATTGGGTTATTACTTTGCCATTATGACATGGAGTGTGATTCTCAATTTAATGAACAGCATAATTTTTATTTACATTTAACGTTATTTTTATTTACGCTATTCAGACCCAACCCAATCCCATCCCTAAACCTACCCATTTGTGTAGCCATTATAAAACACAGGATATAACAGGCAGATACGACTGCAGGCACAATTTATTCAAAAAGCACAAATATTCCAAGACTCCTGGTGAGGCCAAACGATTGATTTGTGTGAAGAAAATCCCAAAAAGATCATGAACACTTTTCAAAAATGTGCTTTCGATGAAACATTTATATCAGCTTTGACGTCGTATGTCTCGTGATCAATTGTGTGTCATTATGTCAGCTTTGACGTTTCTACTTTTATTTACCTGTTACGTGTTTGTATTGTTGAGAAGTGGGTAGGTTTAAAGTTGGAGTGGGATTAATTGTTCTAAATATAAAAGTAGCCTATAAATGTTGATGTATTAGGTACCTGCGCATTGGAAACCTACGCTAAAGGGATAGCCTGGGCGTTAAAAAAAGGACGTAGACGGGTCCTGAAAAGGCGTCAATATGTGATGAATAGGAGTGAGACTGTGTTGGTTTTGATGGAGTGTCTCTCATGATCTCATGCTTTCAAAGCAAGCTTGCTATTGCTAGCTACTCACTAAATGAAAATTGTCTACCCTACTTTAAATGTAGCAAGTGCAATTTTGTTTGTTAGGAAAAATTGTTTTAAGAATGTTTAAATATTTTCATTTGTAATTATTTTTAAATAAATCTTGTGTAAAAATTAAGATATTTATAGAAAGAAATATAGAAAAAAGAGATTTTAAGTGATTATAAAAGACAGAAAAGAAAAATACTGATATTTTAACAGAAAAAAACACACAAAAAAGAAACCTTTACAGAAAAAGATAAGAGAAAAAAACCTGACCTTTTTACAGAAAAAGAGCCAAAATATATACAAAATACAAAAAATCTGATTTAAAGTTTTTTACAAAAAAAGACAAAAAATTTTTTTTTTTAAAAATATGTTTTTATAGAAAAAGACAAACATAGATAAAATAATGATTAAATAGGATTTTTACAGAAAACAACAAAAAAGACATTGAATATCTAGAAAATGCTTTTATAGGAAAAAAAGACAATTGAATGAAAAATTTTATAAAATAAAACAGCTTTTCAGACGGCTCTGATGGTGCACTTAAGGAGAAAGACTCGGTAGATAGAGAGTTTGATGGAGATGGATGTAAGATTTATCCTGTCTTTAAATTACTTTACTTTACTTACTTTATAACTTTATTGTCCTAAAGGCAATTCTTGTGCACACTGTAACCCTTTACTGTAAATTTACAGGGAATTTCTAACAGTATTGTACTGTATTTCCATAAAGCAGTGATATACTGTATCTTTTACAGAACATCTGTAAATATACAGCACTTTTCTGTTTTAACCCAGCTAAATTCGTAATACAGTATCACACTGTAAAAACATTGCATTGTGGGATTGATTTCATTAGCGTTCATTGCAGATCAGATGCAACAGAACAAATATGGAGCCAGAATGGTGACTTTAAAATTTGGCATCACAAATTAAAATTGTCATTGAAAACAAAAGCAGAACTGAAAAAGGAAACATTGGCATTGAAACATTTGCATTGAAAACAGTTGTATTGGCATTGAAACAAGTATTGGCACTGAAAAAATAATAAATTTTAATTTGTGATGCCAAATTTTAAAGTCACCATTCTGGCACCATTATAAACAAACAGCAAACTCGACTTGTCAGCGGCACTGAACTTAACAGAATCATTATTCATGCTACCATGTTAAAACACTGTATCGTGAATTTGTGAGCAGTTTTTAAGCTTTCTGTGCTTCGGTTGATTCAGTTCGCGTTTTAAAAACATTACGTATAGTTGCCTGTCACGCAAAAAAAAAAAAAAAAAAAAAAAAAAAAAACTTGCCTGTGACGCATCAGAAAGGGAGGACTTAACACGGCGCGGCGGAAGAATTTGTCACCTGTAGAAGAATGAGGAGTTTGTGATGGAAATTTGTTCGACTCAGTATTGATACGGTAAGCCAATCTATGTTTTGCGTTCGCATTTCGACATTGTTTACATGAATGTTTTGAGTTTGTGATCGCGGTTTGCTACCGCGAAAACAATCTGTTCTCACATCTTTACCAAGATTATGAGATATTTCACAGGATAATTTTGAACATGTACCATTTCATTTGTATGGCCTGCTTTTGATCTATCTATATATATTCGTTTCAGGCTTGGATTAGAAACCGAAGACAGTAAACAAGCAAATTAAGTGATTAGTAAGTTAACATTGTTTGTTATAGTCCATTTGTCAACAAAAATGCTAATGTGTAAGTTCTGTGATCGTGCTTTTGAATCGTTGTCAGCATTTTGCCAGCACATGAAAATCCATAGTCATGTTCCTAATACCTTTTTCAAATGTGGTATTCCTGATTGCTCCAGAACATTTAAAAAGTTCACTGCTTTCAAGGCTCACGTATTCAGGGATCACAAAGAGAGGCCCTCAAAGACATCTGTTGAGCAGTTAGGAATTGATGCTTTAGTCTGTGACATTGGTGTCTGTCAAGAAAAGTGCAGTGATTTGAAAACCTTTGTTTTACACTTGAAATCTCATATCAAAGAAGGCACCAGAGTGCCATGTCCATTTACATGTAATAAAAGCTTTTCTGTAGCATCTACATTGACCTCACATTTATCCAGGAATCATCGAAACTCTTCAGCAGAGAGGTTGCGTCATAATTTAATGCAGTCAAATGTTTCAGGTCAGAGGCTGCATGGTGAGGTATCCGACATAGCTGAACACTCAAATCCACAGTCTGAATCATTTGATTGTTGTGATGGAGAAGAACAATTGAATATTACACTTTTGCCAGATAATGCAGATGAATCTCTTTTTTTAAAGAACATGGCTCTGTTTTATCTCAAATTACAGGCAAAGCATATTCTCCCATCATCTGTGATTCAGTCGGTAATTGATGGGGTGCAGGACATCCATGATATTAGCCAGTGTCATTTGCTGCACAAGCTAACTGAAAAATTGACTGCACTTGGTATTTCTGAAAATGATATAAAGAGCGTTATTGATGTCTTGCAAACTGATGATCTTTTTCGGAAGTCAAATATCAATGCACTTAGCACTGATAAGAGGAGAAAATCCTTTTATAAAGACAAATTTAAGTTTGTGGATCCGGTCCCAATCTGTCTTGGTCAAAATGAATCTGGGAAGGAAAGTTTTGCTCAATATATTCCTATTAAGCAAAGCTTAGAAGCACTGTTCTGCTGTAAATCAGTGATAGAACAACATAAGAATTCAAGAACTGAAGTCAGAGCAAAAGATATCCTCTCTGATGTATGGGATGGCAAAAATATTGATGACAATGTGCTGTTTAAAGCTGATACAGATTCATTAGCTTTAATCTTGTATGAAGATGCTTTTGAAGTTGCCAATCCACTTGGGTCTGGTAAAAAAAAGCACAAAATTCTTGCCGTTTACATGACACTTGCAAACCTGTTGCCTCACTGTCGGTCAGGCATTGACCCCATGCAGCTAGTTCTGCTGTGCAGGGAGCAAGATTTTAGATTTTTTGGACAAGATTTGGTCTTTGCCACTCTAGTAAAAGACCTTAAAGACCTTGAGGAAAATGGTGTTGAATTAGCTGATGGAAAGGTGCACAAAGGTACATTGTGTGCTATAGCTGGAGACAACCTTGGATCGCATTACATTGGTGGCTTTATTGAAAATTTCAGTAAAAGTACATACTTTTGCAGATTTTGTGAAATAGACCGCCAGACATTTCACTCCGCTCCCCTAACAAAGGCAGTAACAAGAACTATTGAGTCGTATGAGCAAAATCTTAAGGATTTGGATGCTGGCCGAGCTGAAAGTGTAACTGGTGTCAAATGTAATTCTCCCTTTAATGACCTGAAATATTTTCACGTTTGCCAGCCAGGATTACCTCCCTGTCTTGGACACGACCTTTTTGAAGGTGTTGTGTCATTTGACCTTGCTTTGTATATTGATCATCTTGTGAATCAGGAGAAACAGTTCACATACACTGAACTAAATCGTCGCATTGACCAGTTTAAGTATCTTGGGAATGATGCACGGGATAAACCAGTTGAGGTGACTCCTGGTACTGGAAAATTAAGTGGACATGCAGTTCAGAATTGGTGCCTGCTCCGGCTTTTACCTCTTTTGGTAGGGGAAAAGATTGTCAGTCCAACTGAAAATGAGGTATGGCAGTTAATACTTCAACTCAGACAGGTAGCAGAGCTCATCTGTGCTCCTTCCATTAATATTGGTCAGAATGCTTATTTATCAGTTTTAATAGAGGAGTATATTGAGACTCGAAAGGTGGCTTTTCCAAATCATCCACTTAAGCCAAAACACCACTACCTGTGTCATTATCCTGAGCTCATTGATCGTTTTGGTCCACTTATTCGCCTATGGACGCTACGCTTTGAAAGTAAGCACTCATATTTTAAACAGTGTGCAAGAAAATTGCACAATTTCAAGAACCTGAGTGCTACATTGGCAGAAAGGCATCAACTTCTGCAGGCTTACCTACATGCCGGAAGCCCTTTCCCTGAAAATGTTGTGGCAGAGAGGGGAATAGAGTTTCATGTTAATGACTACAATGATGACATTCAAGGATCTGTTGCCTGTCTTAATTTTCAGCCAGGGAATACTGTGGCATGCAATGAAGTGACTGTAAAGGGAACACTTTACAAAAAAAACATGTTCATTGTTTTGCAGAAGAATGATGAGGGAATTGTGTTTGGGAACATTCAGTTAATTCTTGTACATGACAATTGCAATGTGTATTTTGTCACAAAAAAATGTCAGTCTTTCTGTCTTGTTGACCAGGGAGTTCATTGCTTGACATCACAAGATCAAGGTTACTTGTGTATTAATCAAGACAGCCTACTGGATTACTATCCTCTACCTGAATACTCATTGTGCGGCTTGTCAGTAATTGTTCTCCATCATTCCTTTCCAATTCTAGAATAATGTCTGAAATGAAAGAAGTCCTGAAAGATGCTGTATTGTCGGTGTTGCCAAGCCTCTCTCCAGAGGTAATCAACCAGCTGGTTGAAAAGCTCATGGATCAAGGTGTCGAGGGTTTGGATGATTTGGTTTATGTAAAAGATGATGACATTTTGGAGTTTATACGACCTATCCAATGCCGAAAACTTCTTAGTGCCTGGAAAAATCAAGGTAAAGATAAGGTTGATTAAATAAAACTAAGAGAGGATGTGATAATTAAAGGGTTAGTTCACCAAAAAATTAAAACTTGTAATTAATTACGCACCCTCATGTCGTTCCACATACTGCATATACTGTCTATAGAGGGACAGAAATCTCTAGTTCATAAAAAAAAAAAAAAAATTGTTTACCAAAGTTGAACAAAATTCTAATGGGTTTGGAATGACGTGAGGATGAGTAATTAATAACACAATGCACATTTTTAGGTGAATTAACCCTTTTAAACTGCATTACAATGCATTTCAGTACTGTTTCAAAACTACACAGTGGTACTGCAGCCTGCCGAGGTTCTCCCCTTGGTTCCCCCCGAAACAAATGCTACTCTTGGTTCATCAAGCTCCTCAACGCCAACATCAAGCATTGTTGCATCAACCAGTGCATCACATTCATGGCCTGAAAATTTCAAAGTTCCGTGGAACTTAATGCCAGCCGGTATAAAGAGTGCTATTGAGAATGGCCTGAGACCTTCTCCTTCTGACCGACGACAAATGATAAGAATTCTTGCTGATGAAATTAGAAAAATTGACACAAACCCCAGCAGATCACAGTGCCTTACTGTTGCTCGTCAAATTGTGAGCCAATATCCAAAGTCGTTTGCAGACATGATGGGTGACAAGCAGGTTGGGGGTGGTTACGAATCGGTTCTTTCACAGCTGAAAGTGCGGATAGAGCATCTTAATCGAAGAAGTACACTAAGTCAACATATGACCCTTAGAAGTGACATTGGAACTACTAGAAAACGAAATTCAACTGACTCGTATGGTTGCACAAGATGGCAGCCTGCTCTTCCACCTGGTGAGAGTCACGACAGTCTTGAAATTAAACGTCAGAAGCTGGAGGAGATCCACCTTCATGAAGGAATTTCTGGAGTTGAGAGAGGAGACGTTTACAAGCTCATGGAGGAGACCTATTGGCTTCAGCGTTACATGATAAATGCAACCCCGTCCCCTACAATTTCAGATCTAAAATCCAAATGGCCATATCTCTTCACACAGAGGCATGTATATGGACATTTTGAACAGCTTACTGACAAAAAAGTGCTCAGACTTTTGGAATTGTCTATTCAGGAGTGTGGAAAAATCATAATTGAGTTTTTCAAAAGCAAACCAACCAACGATGATGTTCGGAGCATACTCTCCAGAGAAGAAAATGATGTGGGTGCCATGGTCCTACTACTACTTCTTGCACACTTCAAAGAGAAGTTAGATGGTCTTATCCTTCAAGCAGATGTAAGTAGAGATTATTAAACAAATCTCATTTATCTATAATGTTTTATGTTTTGGTTCTTTTTATCATAGTTGTGATGTCCTTTTTAAAAATTGTTCCAGGAATTTGCAACTCCATCTGATGTCCAGGAATCTGTACATTTGCCAGAGAGTCCACGCCTTATATTTCTTGGTATGTAAACATTACAGTGGTAATTTCACCCTAAATTGAAAATGAAGTTATCATTTAATCACTTCACTTCAAGAAATGTTTTTATAAAATATTATTTTTGTATTGTTTACAGTCCAGCTATCTAAAAATTCAAGTATATATCTTTTTTTCTGAAGTAAGGAGAAAGAAAAAAGAAGTCAAAATTAAGTGAGTTTATGCATAAAACAAGCAAAATAATATTTCTTTTAGAAAAGAAGAAAACATTTTTCGAAGAATTTTTATATATTTCAGCTGGGAAATAAAATTCTCAGGAAGATTTTTTTTTTTTTTGCAGTGCGGTACTTTTTTCGCATCTGACCACCAAAGGAGAATACAAAAAAAAAATGTCCTGCTTGTGCTCCCCCATATAATATCAGTGAATAGTAAGCAGCATTAAGATTTAAAAAAAGGATGCAAAAGTATCATAGAATGATTCCATGCAATGTGCCACAAGTGTGGGTATACAATAGGGTTTAATAAAAAAAGAAAATGTAATGTAATATATATTTTTTAATGAAAATCCTGACATTGACTGTTGGTCTTCGGTGCTTGGATGCATGTTCATGAGGCTAATGGTAGGCTACTGCAGTTGTGAGAAATGTAATTTTTTTTTATAAAATCCATGTACATTCTTCTATTAGATTAAAATATCCATTGTGTTTGTTGTAACAGTAATTTTTCACATTCAAATCTGTCAAATACAGAAGACCAATAGCCAAGGTCAGGATTTTCATTCAATATTACATTTTCCCCCTCCCCCCAAACATTTGAAATATATGGCACGTGTTACATACCATCCATTCTGTGATAATTTTGCCAATTTTTTTACAAACTTGATGCTGGTTCCTATTCACTGCCTTTTATATGGATGAGCGCAAGCTGGACATTTTTCTTTTGTGGTCCAAAAAAGGAAAAAGAGCGGTATACTGCATTAGAACAACAGCGGATGAGTAAACTGTTATGTAATAAAACAAAAGTGAACTTACTATGGGTGACCTGCTTTAAAGGGTTAGTTCACACAAAAATAAAAATAATGAAATGTATTACTCACCCTCATGCCGTTCCACACCCGTAAGACCTCCATTCATTCTGGGAACACAAATGAAGATATTTTTGTTGAAATCTGAAGGCTCAGTCAGGCCTCAATAGGGGGCAATGAAATTTACACTCGCAAGATCCATTAATGTACTAAAAACATATTTAAATCAGTTTATGTGAGTACAGTGGTTCAATATTAATATTATAAAGCAACAATAATATTTTTGGTGCAGCAAAAAAAAATAAAAAATAACGACTTAAATAGTGATGGCCGATTTTCAAAACACTGCTTCATTAAGCTTCTAAACATAATGAATCAGCGAGTCGAATCATGATTTGGATCGTGTGTCAAACCGCCAAACTGCTGAAATCACATGACTGTCTCCGAACCACTGAATCGACTCGTTGATTTGATATGCTCCAAAGCTTCATGAAGCAGTGTTTTGAAATCAGTTATCACTATATAAGTTTTTTTTTTTTTTTTTTTTTTGCCGTTATTCTCGTTGCTTTATAATATTACTATTGAACCACTGTAATCACATGAACTGATTTAAATATGGTTTTAGTACATTAATGGATCTTGCGAGGACTTTAATGGATCTCATTAATGGACAATTTCATTGTCCCCCTATTGAGGCCTCACTGAGCCTTCAGATTTCAACAAAAATATCTTCATTTATGTTCCGAAGATGAATGGAGGTCTAAGGGTTGTGGAACAGCTATGACATTTACTAGTAAATGAGTAAATTACATTATTTTCATTTTTGGGTGAACTAATCTTTTAAGGGTTTTCATCTGTCTCAGCCCAATGCATGCAATTAGTCATTTAAAGTAGTTATGAAGAGTTCTTTTTAAAAAAAAAAAAGAATGTTACAACACAACTCTGCCCCTTACTGTCACAAACATCCAGGAGCACATTCGCATGCTGTAAAAACCTGTCCTGGTTTATAAAAATGTGCAGTTTACTACACATTGAATTCTTAATCATAAATTTAAGTGGTTTACTAGCAGAAAGTTCAAATTTTGTCTGAAAAGTAAATTTTACAAATGCAAATGTTTACAGCACATTACTGCAATCATGGGTTCTTGTGTGTGATTAGACAGGTGCTTAGTCACAAACAGACAGGCAGGCAGAAATTGGTTATGGTTTAAGAAATTTAAAATAGACTACACTACTTTCATTTCACAAGGGAGAGTATTCCTTTAATTAAGAGATTGCTCACTGCTATAAAAAAAAATTAAAGTATTCCTGTATTAAAGGTCCCGTTCTTCGCGTGTTTTCGAAGCTTTGATTGTGTTTACAGTGTGCAATATAACATGAGTTCATGTTTCGTGTGTAAAAACACAGTATTTTTCACACAATTTACTTATCTGTACAGCGCTGTTTTCTCTGTCCTAAAAACGGCCTGATGATTTCCTTGTTCTATGAAGTCCCTCCTTCAGAAATACGTAACGAGTTCTGATTGGGCCCGCGCTTCCCGTGTTGTGATTGGACAGCAGCTTAGCGCTCTTTGCCCGGAAAGGTCCCGCCTCTTACCATAACGGGGAAATGCAAGCGCTGAATGTGCGCTCTTCTCCACGTGGGAGAGCAACAAGACCACGCCCCCTATTTTGCGTGTTCTTGTGGGCGGAGGGTTAGTCAACAAACGGTTCTAGTGACGTCATCACAGCAGGAAGTGCAGCGGTGTAGACCAAACCGGCCGTTCGCTGTAGGATTTGACAGGGAACTTCTGTTAAATAAAATATCTCGCTTGACATTGAACTTTGAGCTTTATAATTTTACAGGTATTATTTATGCTCTAACAGCAACATTACACAGTAACTAAAGTTTGAAAGATGGAATCGCGAAGAACGGGACCTTTAATGAACACTACCCAAAAATACTACTAAAACAGAACTAAATGGTGAACCCTGGAAAGGGTATTTTTAGAGTTATTTTAATAGTTATGTTGAGCTGTGAAGAGACAACTACATAGAACAACTGTGCAACCCACAATATTGAATTTTAAATATTATTATTTATTTATTTATTTCATTTTTCATTTACAGGTCAATCTCTAAGCAACCAGCGGTGGATGTTAAGCTTGGAAGGTGAAGTTGTGTGTGAAGGAGCACAGCCCAATTTCATCACTGGCCTGGCAGCGCTGTTTGCCTCCTTCTATAACTTCAACTTGCAGTACCAGGAAGAAGCAGCATGCACCCTTGAGTTTGTTCAGAGGTTAGTCATTAGCATTTTTGCCATTCATATATTTTAGCCTAATTGTCACTAACCTTGTCTTGATTGCATTTTTTAAGGACTTCATTTTTTGTTGACAAACATTTTGTACAGCTGACTACAGGGATGAACAACATGGCCCTGGTTTCAGACAGGGCTTAGTTTAAAGGGATATTTTTAAAATCCACCCATGATTTACTCACCTTTAAGCCATCCTAGGTTTATATGAATTTTAGACAAAGAAAATCATAGTTAAATGAAATAATGTCCTGGCAAATCCAAGCTTTATAATGGCAGCGAATGGCTGGTTCAAAGTTGACACTGCCATTGTGCTTGTAAGAGTCAGAGTATTATTTAAATGTAACTCTGATTGTATTCATCTAAAAGAAGTCATATACACATCATATACACATGTCTTGAGGGTGAGTAAATCATGGTCTCATTTTGAGTTTTGACTGACCTATTATTTTATGCCAGGTGTAGGCTTCAGTAAAATTAAGGTATTTAAGCAGCTTCCCTAAAAACGTCTTGTAAAAAAAGATTTCAGATTAGACAGCTCAAACACGCATTTTAAATGATGTTTAACATTATCATGCAGTCATAATCACATTGCAAGGCTTGCAATTGAGTTAAAGTATTGATGACATAAGGGTTTGGACTGGATTCTGTCAATGTGCTGCATTTTTATGTGGCTGCATTTCCACTGATACTCAGACTAGACCTGATATAGGAACTGATGAGGGGATGATAGTTTTAAGCTGTACAGTGTAATGAATGCAGAAAAAATGTTAATTAATCACAACATCCAACATTGCATTTTTCTGTAACAATTGTTTATTTTTTTCCTTCTTCTGTTTTTTTTAGACGCTTTCTTGACATCAATCCAGAACGTGGATCAAAAACAAAGAAAGGAAAAGTAATTTCAAAAAAAACTGGCAAAGTTGTGCAAAAAAAGAACACCACTGTACACCCACAGGTTTCCTCACTTCTGCGAAAACTTGCAGACTTTCAATGGGATTTTGTTTAGATTTCAGACTCTTTCAGACTCTTTTTTTTTTTTTTGTAAATGGCACTGTGAATGTTCTGTTATTTGAGAATTGCACTTATAAAAATACAAGTGGCATTTCAGTCAACATGTTTATATTTGTTTTTCAAATATTTTTGTTTTTTTATGACTCTTTCTTGGGTCACTTTACATTTCCTAAAAAAAACTGTAAATTTGTTGAAATTATACAAGATTACTGCATTATACTGCATCAAGTGCTTATTGTGAACTGTTTGTTAACTTGCATTTTATGTTTTAATAAAATACAGTTGGCATTTCAGGCAGTTTTCTAGTCTTTACTTTGAACTAAAATAAATGTTTTAAAACCCAGAGAATGTTGGTTTCTTTTTTTCTATTATGAGTACTATTATGCAACTTAAAAGTACAACATTTTTAATTATGTAAAATATTTTTTATTGCTTGTAGAGAACAGTTTAATACTGTAAAATTACATGATATAATAGTAGGATACTGTATTTGATAATTACAGTACAGTACTGTAAATAAACAGTAAGTGGCTGGCAACCCAGCTGCCAGTATTTTACTGTAAATTTACAGCCCAACATTTTACAGTACAGTACTGTAAATAATTTTTACAGCACTAGTTCTGTAAATAAACAGTAAGTGGCTGGCAACCCAGCTGCCAGTATTTTACTGTAAATTTACAGCCCAACATTTTACAGTACAGTACTGTAAATAATTTTTACAGCACTAGTTCTGTAAATAAACAGTAAGTGGCTGGCAACCCAGCTGCCAGTATTTTACTGTAAATTTACAGCCCAACATTTTACAGTACAGTACTGTAAATAAGTTTTACAGCACTAGTTCTGTAAATAAACAGTAAGTGGCTGGCAACCCAGCTGCCAGTATTTTACTGTAAATTTACAACGAAAAGTTTTACAGTGCAGATAGCAGCATACATACATGTTCATATAGCAACACAGTATAATAACACACATTCATAACAAATCATTAAGAAAAGCAATAGCAGCAGGTATAAAGGAGTTTTTGTGTCTGTTAGATTTACACAGGGGGAGTTTAAATCTCCGACCCGATAGAAGCATTTGAAATTCAGTACTTAATGGGTGGGTAACATCTGAATGGACTAACTGTGCCTTCCTAGTCACCCTGTAATCATAAATTTGTTTAATGGTCCTTATATCAGTCCCGATGATCTTGCTACACATTTTAACAATACTATTCAACTTACTCCTATTCCTAACATTCAAATTACCAGCAAATAATAGAGATAAAACAGGAGTAGAACATTCTCATAAAAGAAACATCCATATTAAAAGTTCGGAGTTTCCTCAAAAAATACATACGTTTAAGAGCTTTTCCTCTATTGTTATCAGTATTTGCTTCAAATTTTAACTTGTCGTCAATTATAGTCCCTAAATATTTGTACTCTGTCTGGTATGTCACACTACCTCTGCATAAACAGCTAAAAATACAGTGTTTAGAAGAAGCATTTCAGGCACTGAAACTTTAATCAAGCCTTTAGGCCTCTTGTTTGAATCAATCCCTCCCTGTTTAAGTTCATAAAGCAGACATTTAGAACATGGCGGCTGGTGCATTAGCCTTGATTATGTTTAAGTGATGTGTTATCCATAATCTCCACAATCTCTTGCCTATAAAGACTTGCAAACACAACCAGAGGTCCTTTGCATGAGAACATACTCTTTAAAGAGGACTCATCATGGTGTAAAATAACATTAAACTCCTTTTTAGAGAAGAAAAAGTTCTCAGAAAGAGCCCTGAACCCAAAAGTGTCTCAAATTTACTCTTATAAATCCCAGTTACCCATAGCAATGTTACGTAACGTGGTGATGAAAGTGGTACACAGGGTGGTAAAATTAAATCGCTAGTTAATACCACTAACAAGGCTCAAGCCTCACACTAACACGGTAGCATAATGAGGGTCCCTACATGCAAACCGCAGCATTGAGAACTTTGTAAGAGTACAAACAGTTTAATAAGAAGATACGTTGTAAACATAGTGCCTTACGCTTTCACGGACAGGCACCATCTCGAAAAACAGTCTCGATGAATCAATCTACGAGCGCTGTTCTAAGTGAGCTGGTCGATAGGAATTAAGTTTGTGAAACGTAATAACATGGACGTTTTTATTTTTATTTATTTATTTTCTCTGTTGTGTTCAGTGTTTTCTTCCGGAATCAACGGACCATATGAGATTCCAAGTCACAGTTCATCACTTAGCAGAGCTCTCGTGGCTCGATGAGTCGAGACTGTTTTCCAAGATGGCGCCTGTCCGTGAACGCGTAATGCAGTATGTCTATAAACTGTCTTCTTATTAAACTGTTTGTACTCTTACAAAGTTCTCAATGCTTCGGTTTGCATGTAGGGACCCTCGTTATGCTACCGTGTTAGTGTGAGGCTATTTTGAGCCTTGTTAGTGGTATTAACTAGCGATTTAATTTTACCACCCTGTGTCTACCCTGTGCCCCATAGACAAGCATTATAAGCTGATCTGTTTTTAGAGATAAAACTCTTCACATTCGATTTTCAAGAAAACGCATCCCAGAGAACGATCTACTCTGTAACCATCTGTTAATTATCCCTAGGTTCATTTCTCACCGGAGTTGTCCTTTAAACTGACCATGTGAGCAGTGTTCTCAAGTTTCAGGATCAGACAATTCGCAGGATCACATAACTCGTATCTCCACCGTGAATAAATCACCATCCAAATGCACAAGTTTTATCACTGAGGTGGCATGCAAATGTATTTTTACGGACGTGAAAAACAATAATTTGAACAGGGCTAAACACTGGGATAACTGAAGGCTAAATACACAGAGCAAATGAGATGAAAACAAGGTGATTAATAAGACACAGGTGAACGACATAACTAATTAGATAGACTGGGGAAAACTAGTGCTGCGTTCCACTCCACTTTTAGACACGCACTTGCAAACTTCCCTAAGCACTTCCTCTCACTCTGGCGTCGTGTACGAGATTCATTTCTGGCGTTGGCGTAAACGCCAGATCGTGTATACCGGAAGTGATGTCTTTACATGTACACGACGCCAGAGCGTGTATATTGACCCTACCGGAAGTGAAGCTTGTTCCAGGCTGTTGGATATAGCGTTGTATTTGAGGTAAAAAAGTATAGAAATACAGCTTGATTTCTCACACAAACTGATTGTTTTGTGTCTTAAGATATCAATGTGTCATCATGAGCCACAGGGCTCTTTGTGCATGTTGTCTAAGCATGTTTTTTTTTCCTCTCATACAATTGTTACCCATTCACATGCATTATATGACTGGCATACTGCAACAGTTGGAGTTAAAAATCTTCATTTGTGTTCTACTGAAGAAACAAACACACCTACATGTTGGATACACTGAAAGTAAGCAGATAAACATCACATTTTTATTTTTGGGTAAACTATCACTTTAAAACATGCTGGTTAATCTAAAACAGTAATCTAGAGTGACTAATTCAATATTTGATGTGGAACAGATATTCATTTGATATAATGACTTCTTGACTTAAAGGGTTAGTTCACCCATATTTTTTTGGGTGAACACAGTTTAAGATATTTTATATTTAGTCCGAGAGCATCATCAGAGTAGTCCATATGTGACAACATCAGTTATGGTTAATTAGAATCTCTTGAAGCATCGAAAATACATTCGTAGACAGTATAGTGTGCATACGCTCTCGGACTTAATATAAAGGTAACACTTTACAATAACAGGACATGAATAAGCATGTATTAATACATGAATTAATAGTTAATTCAACATGAATTCATGATTAGTTAAGATATGAACTAATCATGAACAAATGAGGAGCTATCATGAACTAAGACATGAGTCATAATGATTCATGCATTAATACAGCAGCATTAATTACATGTTAGTACATGTTTGGTAATTAATGCATTAATTAACATGTATGGGTAAACTAAATCAAACAGGCTCTCTAAGAAGGAATAACAAATATTTTGACTTTGAAATACATTTTCAAATGAATTATTGTCATAATTTAAACCCTTTTTTATCAGAAGCTTCATCATAAATATTACTGAAAGCCAAGATTAGTTTTTCATTATTTTCACTGATCATCTAAATCTGCTATATTTCATCTCAAAAGGTCTTAAGTCTATTTTGTGATCTCTTTCCCATCAAACTAAACCTACTGTGACTTATAACAGTTTCTGAGGAATCAGTCCCCAAAAATCACCATACAGGAAACAAGCAGTTATGTCCGGAAGTGAGGGAACGTCTGCCGGGATCCGTACAGTTCTCTCCACCCAGACACAGGCCATGATGATTCGGTACCTCCGTTCTCTTAACTGGGCTGAATACTAGTTATACTAGTTACATGTGAAATGTAATTGAACTATAAAAATCAGAAAACGGTTTATATATCAAATGAAAATTATTAGTGGTAGTTATTAGTCTATTTTCCACATTTGATTAGACAAATCTGTGAAAGTGATGGCTAAATAATCATGTTATTTGTCACAAAGCTGCAGATGGCAGATTTTAATACAGTTTACAGTTTAAATTATGACAGTATTAAATCACATTTAATTAAAAGTCAGAGTACTTCTTATTTATTTTAAGGAACTTGTTTGATTTAGTTTACTCATACATGTTAATTAATGCATTAATTACCAAACATGTACTAACATGTAATTAATGCTGCTGTATTAATGCATGAATCATTATGACTCATGTCTTAGTTCATGATAGCTCCTCATTTGTTCATGATCAGTTCATATCTTAACTAATCATGAGTTCATGTTGAATTATCTATTAATTCATGTATAAATACATGCTTATTCATGTCCTGTTATTGTAAAGTGTTACCAATATAAAATATATTTAACTGTGTTCCGAAGATGAACGGAGGTCTTACGGGTGTGGAACAACATTAGAGGTGAGTCATTACTGACATAATATTCATTTTTTGGTGGACTAACCCATTAATGTAAATAAGGCAGACTTTTGAAGATATGCCAGATGAAATTCTGTGACAAACAACCTGTTATATGCAGACATAAGGGTGAGATGAGCTTTAGATTGATTGAGGCTAGTTGAGGAACTCATTGTAAGGAATGTTTTGTAAGAGGAATTATGGAAAGGAGAGGTGTCTGTGACTCTCACAGGGAATCGTGACGGAAGATTTTTGTCCTCAATGGCCATAAAAGGGAGCTCAGAGAGTTTTAATTCAGCGTCATTGACAGGAAGTTCAAAGAGTTAAAATGACGCATCCTTGATTGTGACAGGGCAGAGAGATTTCAGATTTTGTATGGCCCAAAGAGACAAGATGACAGTAGCCATCACATACAGGGCAGTCGACAGTGGGATTAACAAGCCACGACGTGGCGGCCATTACGTGATGAGACTCTGGCGCCATGGGTGCTATGTTACTCTGCCGTGGCGGCCATAACTAACGAGTCGCTTATATCGCAGCTATGACATGACGAGACTCCGCTGCAGTGGCCGTTAATATGATGGTTGCTGTGAGACTGCAGGATTCCTAATTCACAATTCCCACAGTAAATGAACAGACACAAAGACAAGCTATGACAGTGTATGTACTGTGCCAAGAACCATTTGTAAGCACCCTCTGGCATCAAACATCTAAAATCATAGTCCGAGCCATGTCTATAAGTAGTCTATAAGTGTAACAGTCTTATAGACCACTCTATATTCTATAAGTGTAACAGTGTTATAGACCACTCTATATTCTATAAGTGTAACAGTCTTATAGACCACTCTATATTCTATAAGTGTAACAGTCTTATAGACCACTCTATATTCTATAAGTGTAACAGTCTTATAGACCACTCTATATTCTATAAGTGTAACAGTCTTATAGACCACTCTATATTCTATAAGTGTAACAGTCTTATAGACCACTCTATATTCTATAAGTGTAACAGTCTTATAGACCACTCTATATTCTATAAGTGTAACAGTCTTATAGACCACTCTATATTCTATAAGTGTAACAGTCTTATAGACCACTCTATATTCTATAAGTGTAACAGTCTTATAGACCACTCTATATTCTATAAGTGTAACAGTCTTATAGACCACTCTATATTCTATAAGTGTAACAGTGTTATAGACCACTCTATATTCTATAAGTGTAACAGTCTTATAGACCACTCTATATTCTATAAGTGTAACAGTGTTATAGACCACTCTATATTCTATAAGTGTAACAGTCTTATAGACCACTCTATATTCTATAAGTGTAACAGTCTTATAGACCACTCTATATTCTATAAGTGTAACAGTCTTATAGACCACTCTATATTCTATAAGTGTAACAGTCTTATAGACCACTCTATATTCTATAAGTGTAACAGTCTTATAGACCACTCTATATTCTATAAGTGTAACAGTCTTATAGACCACTCTATATTCTATAAGTGTAACAGTCTTATAGACCACTCTATATTCTATAAGTGTAACAGTCTTATAGACCACTCTATATTCTATAAGTGTAACAGTCTTATAGACCACTCTATATTCTATAAGTGTAACAGTGTTATAGACCACTCTATATTCTATAAGTGTAACAGTCTTATAGACCACTCTATATTCTATAAGTGTAACAGTGTTATAGACCACTCTATATTCTATAAGTGTAACAGTCTTATAGACCACTCTATATTCTATAAGTGTAACAGTCTTATAGACCACTCTATATTCTATAAGTGTAACAGTGTTATAGACCACTCTATATTCTATAAGTGTAACAGTGTTATAGACCACTCTATATTCTATAAGTGTAACAGTGTTATAGACCACTCTATATTCTATAAGTGTAACAGTCTTATAGACCACTCTATTCTATAAGTGTAACAGTCTTATAGACCACTCTATATTCTATAAGTGTAACAGTCTTATAGACCACTCTATATTCTATAAGTGTAACAGTCTTATAGACCACTCTATATTCTATAAGTGTAACAGTCTTATAGACCACTCTATATTCTATAAGTGTAACAGTCTTATAGACCACTCTATATTCTATAAGTGTAACAGTCTTATAGACCACTCTATATTCTATAAGTGTAACAGTCTTATAGACCACTCTATATTCTATAAGTGTAACAGTCTTATAGACCACTCTATATTCTATAAGTGTAACAGTGTTATAGACCACTCTATATTCTATAAGTGTAACAGTCTTATAGACCACTCTATATTCTATAAGTGTAACAGTGTTATAGACCACTCTATATTCTATAAGTGTAACAGTCTTATAGACCACTCTATATTCTATAAGTGTAACAGTCTTATAGACCACTCTATATTCTATAAGTGTAACAGTCTTATAGACCACTCTATATTCTATAAGTGTAACAGTCTTATAGACCACTCTATATTCTATAAGTGTAACAGTCTTATAGACCACTCTATATTCTATAAGTGTAACAGTCTTATAGACCACTCTATATTCTATAAGTGTAACAGTCTTATAGACCACTCTATATTCTATAAGTGTAACAGTCTTATAGACCACTCTATATTCTATAAGTGTAACAGTGTTATAGACCACTCTATATTCTATAAGTGTAACAGTCTTATAGACCACTCTATATTCTATAAGTGTAACAGTCTTATAGACCACTCTATATTCTATAAGTGTAACAGTGTTATAGACCACTCTATATTCTATAAGTGTAACAGTCTTATAGACCACTCTATATTCTATAAGTGTAACAGTCTTATAGACCACTCTATATTCTATAAGTGTAACAGTGTTATAGACCACTCTATATTCTATAAGTGTAACAGTGTTATAGACCACTCTATATTCTATAAGTGTAACAGTGTTATAGACCACTCTATATTCTATAAGTGTAACAGTCTTATAGACCACTCTATATTCTATAAGTGTAACAGTCTTATAGACCACTCTATATTCTATAAGTGTAACAGTCTTATAGACCACTCTATATTCTATAAGTGTAACAGTCCCAGAAAGCCATACTGCTATAAGAGAGTCACTCTTCCACAAAACACTCCATCCCTTTCTGATAGATGGAGCATAATTTCTCCTCGGTGCAGCTCCTTTCACTTGTATTCTGACAGGCACTGGCTTGACTTGACCATTTTAATTACGATTTTAAGGAACATTATAATTGTAATAAACATCAGGAACAATACATAGAAACACCAACACGAAACGTTAACACAAGGCAATGAACAGGCGATGACTGAGGGTTTAAACAAGATAACAAAAGGCTAAATGAAGGACAGGTGTTGGTTATTATTTGACAAACAAACAAGATAACAATGGAAACAGGAACTGATAACAAAAACATCAAAATAAAAGTCCTTGAACACAGAGACACATGGAAAAGTGACAGTAATATATATATATACAATCCAAAAAAGAAAAAAGTTTGTGGAGCATATTTTTCAGAACAGTTAAACTACCAATAACCAATACTACCTAAGTCATAATATCAGCACACCCCCAAATACCTGGTCTGACAGCTCCATAATTTAAATCCATATTGTTTTGATGAGGAGGTCAGCAGATGTCGGAATAATTCTGACGACACAAGAAACACTAAAGCCTCCTAATGCACTGTGCGAATCTTTCCGACATTGATTGTCCATCAGAGCCAGGAAGAAAGGAAGACTATAAATAAAAGATGCCACTTCATTTTCATCTGCCCCAGATGACCATTAAACAGGACACTGAACGGCAAAAGCAGAGGAAGGAAGCGTATTAGCGTCTAAGTCAGCATCAGCAGGGGCTTTCAGAAAATCATGAGTGAGGGTCTGTGTGACGTAATGTGAGGAGTATACTGGGAGAAGGTCATACATTGTCTAATATTTTCTTTAGAACTGAACTTAAAAAAAGTCTTGTAGAGACTTGACATTTGAACATGCTGTCTGACACTAATACCTGTTCTAGTATTAAGTTAATAATAATAATCTGTTACATTTATATATCGCTTTTCAAGGCACTCACAGCGCTTAACATATAGAAGAGGGAAATCTCCTCAACCACCACCAATTTGCAGTATTCACCTGGATGATGCGACGGCAGCCATATTGCGCCAAAACACCAAACACACACCAGCTGATTGGTGGAGAGGAGACCGAGTGATGAAGCCAATCAGGAGAGGGGGATGATTAGGAGGCCATGATGGACAGAGGCCAATGGGCAGATTTGGTCAGGATGCCGGGGTTACACCCCTACTCTTTTTCCGAAGGACATCCTGGGATTTTATTGAGCACAGAGTCAGAACCTCAGTTTAAAGTCTCATACGAAGGTGCTCTTTGACAGTATATTGTCCCCATCACTATACTGGGGCGTTAGGACCCACACAGACCAAAGGGTGAGCACCCCCTGCTGGCCTCACTAACACCTCTACCAGCAGCTCCTGGTTTTCCCAGTTGGTCTCCCATCCAGGCACTGACCAGACTCAACCCTGCTTAGCTTCAGTGGGAGACCAGTCTTGGCCTACAGGGTGATTAATCAGTTAGTACCCATCATATTAAAAATGGAAATATAAACATGAATAGTTAAATTAATAATAATAATAATAATAATAATAATAATAATAATAATATATTGGTCTCTGAGCAAGGCTTGGTACCTTCTTTGTAAACGCTTAAATGCAGAGGAGTTTTTGGCAAAGCTCTGTGGGGAACTGATATTATCAGGAGTAAGACATCTTTAATTTTCTTCTAATTCTGTTCACTTGGACCGGCTAATAGCCAGTTTGTATCATCTTGGAACAGAATGAAACTAATCACCAGTTTGGGCCAAATTGGATCAACTAATGACCAATTTAGCCCAGTTTTGACCAAGTAAAAAAACGTCCCCGGTTACGAATGTAACCTTAGTTCCCTGAGAACAGGGAACGAGACGCTGCGTCAGCTGACGCCATGGGGAACGCCTCCAGCGTGACCGGTGTCTGAACTACTATCAAACCACAGCAATCCTATTGACCGGCGACAGCCTATGATGTAATCAAGGTGCGACCAGGAAGTATATAAGGGCGCCTTGCAAACATGACACCAGCTTCTTCGTCTGAAGGGACTGTTCGCAGGCAGGCCCCGAGGCATGGCAAAAGTGACGCAGCGTCTCGTTCCCTGTTCTCAGGGAACTAAGGTTACATTCGTAACCGGGGACGTTCCCTTTCGAAAGGGAACTCGAGTTGCGTCAGCTGACGCTATGGGGAACGATATACCCACGCCGCCATGCCGAGGGGAGTGCATGCCTACTGGCAGTGCCAACTGTCAGGACAAGCAAATTCAACTGAAATGCCTGAACCACTCCCCCTCTGGTCACATTAGGCTGTCAGTGACAGCATTCCCTACGGTCATAGCCCGAGCTGTGGCCTTGGGGCACCTTCATGTACCCTACCCCGGCCGCTCAAAGGCCTGGAACCAACCTGTTCGACAGAAGGGGTTCCTTTAAGGGAATGTGGCTAGGGGACCCGAGGACGCCCCAGCCAGTCACTATTCGGGAAGAACTTCACCGAATGCCACCAGGGAGGCTTGACCTGGCGTCACTATGCGGGACGCTTCCGTCTGCCAGCCCAGTCTGTTAACAACAGAGCCTCTGGAAACTCGCCTCTGGAGAGGCATCAAGCTGAGGGACTGCGAACTGGCAGTGTCCGCCTCAGGCCGGAACTCAGAGACGGGCTATCCTGGAGAACAGCGCTCAGCGTAGTGCTTTCCCACCCTTGCTAGCGAGGGGAGTCAGCTGCTCGATCCTAGGATCTACCGAGCACATACATTACAGGGGTGCTCAGGAGGCCTGAGAAGGCCTACAGGCTGATCTCACAGGGAGGCCCCGAGGGGCCTACGACCAACTGACCAGGCCCAGGCGGCCGTAAGCTCACAGACAACCCCTTATAAGAGGGGAGCTCTTAAGCCTGCCTAGTAGGTACCATGCTGTAGGCAACCTATGCAGGTCCCTGTCCTGTAGGGACCGCATAGCAGCAGTGTAAACTCGTCGTGCTAGAGTATGCGCCCGCCATCAGGTGCCGAAGCCTGATGGCAGGAACCACTAGCTGTCAGCTTGAGCCAGTTATGTGTCTCCGTCCAAGGAACTCCTTCCCCCTGGGAGGCCCCGCAGGGCCTACTACTTGCCAGGCTACTCGTAGCCGGCACTGAGACCAGGGAACGACCTCAGGGAGGCCTGGTGAGGCCTGCTACCTGATAGCAGATCATGCTAGCCGCCCTGGCTAGCAACCATGCTCACTGTCATAGGAACCGGGAACCGGGGCTCATCCTCCGGGAGGCCTAGCGAGGCCTAATCCCTGTCACCCAGTGGCCGAGGCCCTGGACCACCCCCTCAGGGGAAGCCAGATGAGGCCTGCTGCAACCCCGCAGGCCCTCCGGGAGGCCTGGTGAGGCCTGCTACCTGCCATCTGGTGACTGGAGCCCAGGAACTGTTATCCAGCGCTAGTTCCCTGGAGTACCCCCTCAGGGGAAGCCAGATGAGGCCTGCTGCATCCCAGCAGGCCCTCAGGGAGGCCCCGCGAGGCCTACTACCTATCATCCAGTGACTGAAGCCCAGGAACGACCCCTTGGGGGAAGCCAGACGAGGCTTACTGCTACCACAGCAGGCCCTCAGGGAGGCCTGGTGAGGCCTACTACCTGCCGTCTAACACCTGAAGCACGGGAAAACCCCCTCAAGGGAAGCCCGGCAAGGCCTGCTGCACCCCAGCAGGCCCTCAGGGAGGCCTAGGGAGGCCTACTAACTGGGCTTGTAGCCATGCCAGCGACAAATGCTCGCTGGCAGGTCGGATGAATGCTGGCCGCTCCAAGTCGGGCTGACAGTGGCTGTCTGCTTGGCTGACGAAGACCTAGACATCCAGTTACCACCTGGGGAATCACCCCAGGGAGGCCATGATGGTCCTGCTTGTCGACGAGGTACTGCTGAAGCCGACATCGTCGGGGATATTCCTCCCAGGCGCACATTGGCCCGATGTCGCGACTCACCCGCAAGGAGGCCTGCTGAGGCCTCCTGCTCAGAGTCCACTGCCAGGACTGCCCAAGCTGGCTGCTCACAGCCAGCTGGTAGCCCATGCCCCTCCCGGGGCTGGCTTCATCCCGGAGGCTCACGGGGTCCTCCATGCGATGACGCAGTCCCATCCGGCAGTGCCTACAGACATAGCCTAAACACATTGCCAAAAGCAGTGTACTCAGCAGAAAGTACCTAGACCCTCAAAGCGAGGGGAGTACAACTTACGTCACCTGCGTCAGGGCGGCCGCTCTTCCTTCATGCAGCGGCCTACCGTTCACGCTAGGGCGTCAGCCATGGCAATGCTTCGGCTTCCAGGGGAGCATCCGACCGAACCATTACGAAGCACGCAGGTTGCGAGTGCAGCTCAACCCGAGCCCTAAAAGGTGGAGCAGAAGACACAGAGCAGAGGGCAAAAAATATTCACAAATATGCTACCCACTGGCCCAACATCCTCCAGGATGGGGCCAGGGGCCGCCAGAAGGTGGCAGCCACAACAAGCTCTGGAAAGCGGGGTTTAAGCAAAACTAGCCCACCTGCGTACAAGCGTGGGACGCCAAACCCCGCCCCACGACCACTGGCTAAGTCGCTGTTCATTCTGCTTCACACCAACCTGCATTACTAAAAAACCCCAAAACGCAGAGAAGGGGGTGGGCCTTTGCCGGACGACTCTAATGTAAGAGGAGGCTGACTAGGGATGCGAAAGAAAATGCCCTGCAATATTCAAACCGAGGGCCTCGGGCGATAATTACTTTCCTTCTTTGGAAAGAAATGCCCCCCATCCCGCAAAAGCCTAGGCCAACCGATGCAGTGGCCCGGAGAGGGCCAGCCTACATAAGAGTATTATACGCGGCTCGGGGGAGCGAAAAAACCTCAATAATACTCCGTCCAAGCCCTGCGAGGCTAGACATAAATCTGTAGTTCGTGCGTAAGCCTAAACTCACCCTCCCGTCTATGAAATTCCACGAGGGGCAACGTTGACCGCTTTACCCTGGGGTGGCTAAGAGCTTCCTGTTTGACTAGGAGAGCACACTCGCCTAAAACAACAGCACATTCCTACAAGAATGAGCGGTTGCCTCAATACTGCTTCATCACACAGAGAGAAGGTAAAAAAACTGTTCGCACAGCTGTACATACAATGGCGGCTATTCTCTCCTAGCAAAGCTAGCTCCAGACATACCACATAACGGCATCTAAAAAATCGTTCTAGCCACCGGACAGGGGAACTACAGGGCCCTATGGTGTCCTCCATCGATACCGTGACCCCCAAACCCTTGGCGGGGAGCATGAAGTCTCACACAACATAAATAATAAATGTTTCCCTCGCAAGGGGGACTTACCAGCTCGCCTCCTGCGCGACGATATCCACACATAAGTTTTACTCACAGTATGCATGTTTAGGAGCGCAACCGCCTGAGGGTGCGCTTCTCACGGCCCAGCCAGGCGGGGTCTAGAGTATCATCGTCATGGCCCCCCTCAGGGCCGGATGTAAGAAGCGCCTGGGGAAAAAATGAAGAAGAGCAGTAAATGAGATGTAATTCTTAACTCACCCACCTAAGGGAGGGATATTTCATTCACGCCAACAGCGTTGTGATACTATTCCTCTTATGTGGGAGTCCGCCTCTTTGCGCCCCGCCCTTAACCGCGGGGAGCATGAGAGGCGATGTTGGCACTCAGGCCCCGTCACTGGTCCGTATACCGTGACGCCTCCCGCCTGCCTGGGACCCGGATCTCAGCGGTGTGAGGGTCCTCGGACACCACCACCCGCGCTTCTGTGACACTGGCCCTCAGGCCCTGCTATCGCTGATATGGCGCACAGCTGCGCCGCGGGTCAGGGTATTTTCCCTGATTGAGATCCCTCAGCAGGTCTTCCCAGTACACTTGCAACACCGACACGGCGTAAAAGTAGCACCAGGCTGACCCGCTGCCGTGTATGCCCCGCCATCTAAACTTCTTGAAACATAGTTGAAAGAAGCTCAGATGGCAGGGTTGGAGCTAGAACACATACCCATATCCACCCATCCTCCAAACATCAGCATTTAACACCCGCTGATGTCCGTGAATACACTGAACATGGGTTCTTCCATACCCTCACGATCTCAGTCAGGAGATCAGGAAGGAATGGAAAAGCTCAACTGAGCCGACGGTTTTATGGCCGGGGAGAAATCGATCGTTCCGTTTAAACGAGCGATCTCTCCTTTAATGCGCCCACATGACGGCCGCAGCCTGCATGCAGCGCGCTCATAACAGCCATCGGCTCAGCATACACAGTCAGGATGGCTGAGAAATTAATTTCCCTTCTCACCAGCCATCCCCCCGAGCATTCGTGATTAGTCTCGTCAGTCGCTAGATCGCCGGAGGGAAACATCCCCTCGCGGCGATCGGCGACCCCATCCGAGGGACTGTGACGCGCATCCGCGCTCAGCCTCAGCGTGAGCGGGGATCACATCACTAATCTCAGATGCAAAAACGCTCTTCCCTCAGGAAGAGCGCTAGACGAGAACGGAGCGATTTCGGATTGAAAACTTCGCTCACATTACACACAATCGAACAAATGACTCCACAAGAGCTTGACTGTGCATGCTCTTAATCCCAGGCAGAAAATAAATGAATCTGGATTACCTTTGACTTGAAGCATTCAGACAAAAACAGTCCCTGAAGACGAAGATGCTGGTGTCATGTTTGCAAGGCGCCCTTATATACTTCCTGGTCGCACCTTGATGACATCATAGGCTGTCGCCGGTCAATAGGATTGCTGTGGTTTGATAGTAGTTCAGACACCGGTCACGCTGGAGGCGTTCCCCATAGCGTCAGCTGACGCAGCTCGAGTTCCCTTTCGAAAGGAACACTGCTACCACCTTAAATTGGTTTCAGCAGGATTGTCCAGCACATTCCACATTCATAGTTGTCTGACTTTACATATTGCTGATAGTAACAAGACAAAACTTCTTCACCCACAGCTGCATTTTGTCAATGTCAGACTCCTCGAAACCAATAAACTAAAATAAGTTGTTACAGTTAACATTAAAAACCTACATCTAGCATGAAGAACAGACCTAATCCTCTCACAGCTGCACGATTGTGCCTGTCAACCAAGAACACAAGCAAATTCCACTTACAATATAAAGCAAAGGCTTTCCATGCATGTAAAATAAGCTAATGGTTTAAGAAAAAGCCTGTGAAAACTGGTTATCAAGGAAAGCAGCTTTCCATGTCCCTCAAGATCAGGGCCAAACTATGAATCAGAGTTACGAGAAAGCCAATCACAATCTGCACTCGCCTCCAGAGACTGCTGAGAAACACACGACAATTTCCATACCAATAAACGCATGTTTGTAGATGCAAACGCTTTGTGCCAACATCCCACTTTGAGGGCACAAATGAGTGTCAGATGCCATAAAGGAAGAAAATATCAAATGAGCATAAACAAATAGCCTCATTAGGATCATGCATTTAGATTGACACATTCATATTCAGTGTAAAGCGCATTCACGACAGAAGAAAATGTTCTATAAAGGTTCTGGCAGGTGCTTTATATTTTGTTGGGTTTCATCATGGGATCATCTTATGGATTTAGTTTTAATTCAGTTTTAATTTTAATGAAATTATATGAATTAAGCAGCTAGCAAACATCCTTTATCACTATGATGTTAAGATAACTTAACTTAACTTTTTGACATAAAGCATTGAAGAACACAAGGGTTCTACATATAACCCCATTGAATATTTGGTAACACTTTACTTGAAGGGGTGTGCATAAGACTGACATGACACCTTCATAATCATGTCATGACACGTGTCATGAATATGAAGGAGTTTTTATGCACGTTTATAACAACTGTCATTAAGTGTCATTCGCTTAATTATGTCATTTTTAATGCAATGATGACATTTCGGAGATGTCTTTGTTATGACAACTTGACATAAACCAATACATCATAACCTGTCAGTGTCTTTGTCATGACAACTTGACATTACCAAGACAACATAACCTGTCATAAACAGACATGAAATGACATAGCAGATTAATTATCAAATTTAAGAAACTACTTAGCTTTTTGGGTTTACATTACATTAGTTGCTAGGCAACGTGGGGGAGAGGACGCTGGCGTTGTCTGTTCGCCGCTTCTCCACCCACAAATCATGTTAACTTTACTATTAAATTTAGATTTTATTTTCTTATTTTTGTGAGTAGTCTAACAGAGCTACAATTGGGACTGTTGCTGATTGCTGGCAGCCACTCAGAGGACGTTATTTGCCGTTTTTTCACCGCTTCTCTTCTGTTTTTGTTTGAATTTGTGGATGGTTTTGGTTTGAAGGACATTTGATGTTGCTCGCTGCGGCTGCTCTCTCTTCTGGGTGTCGGCTGCTCACTGGTGGTCTCCCTCGGGCTTGAACTGCATGGTGGCTGAAGTTTGCACCAGGCTAGCGTCATCAGCATCCGGCATGATGTTGAGATGTAATTTTTACTTGTTATTCATGTATTGTTATTTTTTCCCTTTGTTGCACTTTGAGATTCTTCGGAATGAAAAGTGCGTTATAAATAAAATCTATTATTATTATTATTATTATTATTATTAAACTGTCATGTGGTTGGTTTTGACGTTGGCTGTCATTAGGCTATCATGTCATGATTTTTTTATAAATTTAATTTGTCAATTACATGTCATTAAGTGTCAATACTCTGTCAAATTATTTTATAACATTGTCATGAATATATTTCCTGACCTAAACTACAGTGGTACAAGTTGAATTTGTCATTAACATGTCATTAAGTGTCAATACTGTGTCAAATTATTTCATAACATTGTCATGAATATATTTCCTGACCTAAACTACAGTGGTACAAGTTGAATTTGTCATTAACATGTCATTAAGTGTCAATACCGTGTCAAATTATTTCATAACATTGTCATGAATATATTTCCTGACCTAAACTACAGTGGTACAAGTTGAATTTGTCATTTACATGTCATTAAGTGTCAATACTCTGTCAAATTATTTTATAACATTGTCATGAATATATTTCTTGACCTAAACTACAGTGGTACAAGTTGAATTTGTCATTAACATGTCATTAAGTGTCAATACTCTGTCAAATTATTTTATAACAGTGTCATGAATATTTAGCTTGACCTGAAATAAGGCATCATGGAGGAAATCGTACAGAGTCATTAAAAACTATTAATATAACTCAAAATGATAGAGTGGCATAGACATACACCTATATGATGATGTCTATGGTGGCACCACTGGTTATGTGTACGCTGTAACAGATGTTGGCAGAGACTCAGTCAGGTTAGTTTGTTTAGGTGTTTAATGTCAATTCAGTTTGCAGTAAGTAAAAACAATTCACAACAACGTTATTTTGGGTTTAATATACTTTATTTAAACTTTCGCTCACTCTTTAACGAATAGTTTGAGTTTATTCTTACCATTTCTTTGTTTGTCTGTTTGTTATGTCGGAGTCCCGTGTGCTGGTGCACCGTCAAAAGGGGCTCGGGCGGAAACGTTGGCCATAGATA